>NW_006209847.1:2503334-2568227 GCF_000334495.1 Tupaia belangeri chinensis | reverse complement strand
CGGGCCGCGCCCATTGGTGGGCCAGGCGCCTGAGCCCCGCGGCCACGTGACAATAACAAGCCTCCGGCCGGGGCCGCTCGCGGGAGAAAGTGGAGCAGAGATTGTAGGAAATTCGGAGTTACATTTTCCAGCCTCTTAGGCCAGAAGTCTCACTACGTCCGGGGAAACATCTATCAAATGGAGTTGAAAGGCAAAAAGGGAGTGAGCAAACAAGTGAGCACAAACTCCGCTGCCTTTCGGAGTTGGAGGGTTTTTTAGGGAAGCTTCAGGGAAGTAAAGTTAAATTGGCTCTTATCCGGAAGGCTTCTAATTCCAAATTAAAGAAATTTATAAATCACCCTAGCGTTCACAGATGAAACAGTGGTTTCAATGCAAGTACAGTTCTTTTGACGTTAATACTAAGGGGTCTTTTCCCTCATACATCGGCTCTAAAATAAAAAACAATGACAGGTAAAAGTCATGGCTTGGGAAGTGGTGTACTAAGTTTTAAAATAGCCAGCTTTCGTGTGGTGAAAAGAGCTGAGAGAGATGGTGACGATGATGACCTTCTAATAAGCTAAAGGGGCAATCATAGATTCCAGGCAAGCACGAAGAACAATAAAATTAATCACAGTAATATTTCAAAGCAATATAAAAACGAGTACCTTGGAGGATAAAATTAACATATGCACCTTGGTCCACCTGGGTGTTGAGTGATGACAGATCTTGTCTGAGAATGCTACCAGTCTGAGAGAACTTGCCTGCCTCTGTGGGGGAGAGGAGGGGTGGATTCAAGCTACAGAACTTCCAGTGAAGTCTGCCTTGACACTTTCTTGCAGGTTATTGGGGCGACTGAAAGTTGAAAGTTAGACCTTGGAGATCATCCCTAATGCCTTCTTCCTTTAGGTAAGGAAATAGACTCAGAGAAAGTAACTTGTTCAAAAACCTGGGAACAGGTATTATGAGCGTTCACTTCTATACATTGTTTATTGCTTTCCATTTGCCCAAGCATGTCTGTCCTTGGACTTCCTTAAATTGCTCCTTACTGAGTAGAAATTGCTTGTGCAGTTCAGACTTTAACCTCAACTCTGACCCATTGATTTTTCCTGTAGTGAATCACTGCATAAACTCTCCCTTTCACTGGGGAGGGAAAAGCACCCTATTTTAGAAATGATATCCCATCATCATCTTTCCAGCTACCATTAGCCTCACATCTACAACTTTTTTAGATAACATAAATAAAAATATATACAGAGACCAGTAGATGGCATAGTGGTTAAGGTGCTGGACTCTCACATGGCCTACCACGGTGGAGTTCCAGACTTGGCAGATTGAAAAAATCACCATCCTCAGGGGAATGGTCGCACCTCAATCCCTTCTCCATATTCCTCTCTGGATTTGGGGCACACACTCACATGTGTGTGGTGTGAGTTTCAAGCCACCAGCTCTGGGTCTTGAACCATGGTGGGTCATGTGGGAGTCCAGCAATGTAACCATTACGCTATCTGCTGGTCCAGTCTGGCATCAGTTTTAAGCCATCATTTCTGGGACTCAGACCTGGGTCAGCCATGCGGGAGTCCAGCGCTTTCGTGTGGTGAAAAGAGCTGAGAGAGATGGTGACGATGATGACCTTCTAATAAGCTAAAGGGGCAATCATAGATTCCAGGCAAGCACGAAGAACAATAAAATTAATCACAGTAATATTTCAAAGCAATATAAAAACGAGTACCTTGGAGGATAAAATTAACATATGCACCTTGGTCCACCTGGGTGTTGAGTGATGACAGATCTTGTCTGAGAATGCTACCAGTCTGAGAGAACTTGCCTGCCTCTGTGGGGGAGAGGAGGGGTGGATTCAAGCTACAGAACTTCCAGTGAAGTCTGCCTTGACACTTTCTTGCAGGTTATTGGGGCGACTGAAAGTTGAAAGTTAGACCTTGGAGATCATCCCTAATGCCTTCTTCCTTTAGGTAAGGAAATAGACTCAGAGAAAGTAACTTGTTCAAAAACCTGGGAACAGGTATTATGAGCGTTCACTTCTATACATTGTTTATTGCTTTCCATTTGCCCAAGCATGTCTGTCCTTGGACTTCCTTAAATTGCTCCTTACTGAGTAGAAATTGCTTGTGCAGTTCAGACTTTAACCTCAACTCTGACCCATTGATTTTTCCTGTAGTGAATCACTGCATAAACTCTCCCTTTCACTGGGGAGGGAAAAGCACCCTATTTTAGAAATGATATCCCATCATCATCTTTCCAGCTACCATTAGCCTCACATCTACAACTTTTTTAGATAACATAAATAAAAATATATACAGAGACCAGTAGATGGCATAGTGGTTAAGGTGCTGGACTCTCACATGGCCTACCACGGTGGAGTTCCAGACTTGGCAGATTGAAAAAATCACCATCCTCAGGGGAATGGTCGCACCTCAATCCCTTCTCCATATTCCTCTCTGGATTTGGGGCACACACTCACATGTGTGTGGTGTGAGTTTCAAGCCACCAGCTCTGGGTCTTGAACCATGGTGGGTCATGTGGGAGTCCAGCAATGTAACCATTACGCTATCTGCTGGTCCAGTCTGGCATCAGTTTTAAGCCATCATTTCTGGGACTCAGACCTGGGTCAGCCATGCGGGAGTCCAGCGCTTTAATCACTATACTATCAGCTGGCCCCTGCACTGGAGTTTTTAAAAAGAAGAAAGATATTATCATATACATGCTGTTATGTAAAAACAAGGTAACATGAGTACTGTGGCTTGCTCTTGAGACATCACCTATATGACAGAGATAATCAGAAATGTGCTACCATTTGGGGGAGGGGACGCTCATTTTCTTTTCCCATTCTATAATCTCCTTATATTACTTCATCTTCTTCCATGAATTCTACCTACATTTGTATGTGGTTATATGGAACATCCATGTTTCCAGCTCACATCTTTCTCCAAAACGCTAGTCCCACATCTCCAACCACTAACAGTCTCAAATTGGTTGTTCAAATATAACATGTTCTGAATTAAGTTCACCATTCCTGAAACTTAATCCTTTTCCTCCTGAGCTCATTATCTGTAAGAATAGGACCTCCTTCCATCTAGGTGATTACCTGGCAGTCACCCTTCTCTTGTTTCATTCTCACCAAACTCAGTCAATTAGCAAGTCCAGTTGAATGCAACTCCTAAGACTATCTTCTCTCTGTGTCCTTCCTTATATACCCTATATAAACCCATACCACCAGTTTTTGTCTGGGTTACTGCCACAGCCTCCTTCCTAACTGGCATTCCAGTCCTTCCTCCACAATGTGGTCAACTGATATCCCTTAAGCTCAAATCTGAGCCTGTGACTCAACTTCTAGTTCCTTTTTCTGGTTCCTATTGTCCTAGAGGTAAAGTTCAGAATCTTCTGAATAACCAATGCAGCTTTCTTTTTGTTTTGGCTTCTCACCTCTTAACTCATTGGATCTCTTCATCTCCCTCCTACTATAGAAATTATTTGTAGTTCTCTTCCCAGCTGTGCTCTTGGTCTTCAGCTTCTTCCCCATGCTGGTTTCTCTGTACAGATCACTCTTTGCCCTTCTTATGCCTGGCCAATTTGCCCTTCAGCTTAGGCATCCCTCCATTGGAGAAGGCTTCCTTGAAGCCTGTGTAACTGTTCCTCCAATGTACTTCCACTGCATTCAATATTCACTGGAATGTAATTGACCATTCTCACTCTAGCTCCTAGGTAATGGTTAGAATTTCCACATAGCATGTATCCTCTATATTTTTGAAAGGTTTTACAGATATACAATACATCACTTAAATTTTCACTACCTCGGTTTCTCAATCTGTAATTCGGGAACCCAATACGAATGTCTCCTGTCTGGCTTCTGTGTTATCAGCTCACTGGATTAGCTGTCTCTCTCCTTTCTCTAATAGCACCTATTGATGGATGCCTGAAATGTTGAGAGTCCTAGGCTCTCTCTAGTCCTTTGCATGCATGCTTCTACCAGTCAGGTGCTGAACTACAGTAGTTCTAGACTAGTTCATGTCTGTAATTACACAGTTAAATATGTGTAAAACAAATAACTATGAGGGCACCAAAAACACACTTCATTTCTATGATAATGAGTTTGAGTCAGAAAAAAGATTCTTTAAGGTAATCACTGAAACCATGCTTTCAAAATAGATGAGGGCCAGACAATTGTAAAAATGGGAAGGGAGGATACATATCTAGGAGACTTCACACAAACTGTTTGTTATACTTTAAAGGATTTGTAACTGGGAATCAATCACAGGATGCCCTAAGACTGTGGTTTATGCCTACTCAGAACTTTTCATGGTCATTAAGAGTAAAAGATGATGACATGGAAAGGATGTAGCACACATTATATATGATCATGGTCCATTTTAATATGCCCTTAACCAAGCAGTCAATAGAAAAAGGAATGAGTACTATATGGGACATTCAAATCAATCTAGTTTCACAAATTTCTTAAACCCCTCATGAACCAAAAGGCAGAGAACTTCCACTGGATATGTATCTTTCCTTTTTTAAAAAAGGTTTTTGCCACCAGGGCCCATGTGCTCATTGGAGAGACAGAGACAGAGAGAGGGAAAGTGAGAAATAACCCCTGCAGGCCACTATGCAATCTCCTCTCTCCCATTCTCCTCTTGGGATTTTGGGCATGCCTAGGGTGACTTTTAAGCCATCAAATTTGGGACTCGAACCGCAGTCAACCATGTGGGAGTTCAGCATTTTAACCATCATACCAAATACTGGCTTCCTACTGAGTAGAGGAGAACTGAATATCTTTTGAGGTTCCTCACAGCCCTGTGCTGATTTGTCATAGGTAGAAAATAAAAGTGAAGGCAAGGTTCCAGAAAGGGTAATCTGTAGTGAAGAAAAAAAAAAAAAAGGAGCATAAAATTCTGTTTAATCTTCCCAAATGTATCAGCGAAAACAGTTACCCAGAAACAGGCTTAATATATTGCTGAAATTCTCTGAATTTATCAGGTTATTTTTCTGTACATGCAGACACACACACACACACACACACAGTCCAGTGGTATCAAATGTCCATTCTCAGATTTGGTGGCTAATGCCTCATGAATAAGGATTTAGTGTGAAGTAGTCAAATTCATTTTGACTGGAGATCTTTGAACATTTGAATTAAAATGAAATCAAGTGTTGGATTTCTCTACTCCTTCAGAGGTTTGTACTGGTTAACCCCTGGTTGAAAATTGACTTTCCATTGGAAGTTGTCTAAATCACACCAGACAGTTTCTCATTTATAACTTTATACCCCTGAAAGCAACTCCCATACATTTTCAAAATGGTCTCTGTCCACCCATTTCAAGGTGAGTATAACCCAGCTCCAATGCTGTTTTCGGTTTCCTTTATTTTCCCTGCCTCTGGCAAGTGTGAGACTTTCTTATCTTGAGTGCTGGCAAGGCCAATGACTCACAGATAAAAAGTAATAGAGGTGCTAAGCTGTCAGTTTTAACATCCAAGGACAAGAATGAAAGCTAAACACCCAGTGCTTGCTTTATCATTACAATGAATGACACAGTTTGTGTAAGTGTGAACTGTGAAAAGGGAAAAGAGATAAGGCAAAGGAGGAAGAAAAGCACAAAAATCCCCAGATAATGATGCCAAAAGCAAATGTTGCTGTGCTCTGTAACCTAACCGTATCTTTCCCCATTCATTAAAGCATTTTAGAGGAAATAGATAACCCCCTTTTCTCACACACAGGCTGTGGACACACACACAAATACAAAGCTTCACTTAGAGAACAGGAGAGCAGAATCTTATTTGTCAAAACCCCTGCAATGAACGTCTTAAGTCTTTAGAAAATATTTAGAAAAATGAAGATAGCCACCCATCTGTTTCTTGAAAGTTGCCAACTGTGCGATATTACCTAAATGGAAAACAAACACTGTTATCTGAACATTCACTTAACCACAAATTAAATATTTGCTATTTTGTGTCTTTCTCATTTCTCTGGTCACCCTCCAGGAAGAATGTGTGCTTTGAGGAAAGCACATATTGTGGCCAAAGGGAATACCCTGGAAACTACCTCAGTGTAGTCTGTAGCCACTGGGAGTCTGGAGGTGGGAGTGCAGAATGGTGAAGCTCAAGGGCACCAGATTTCCCTCAATGCTGCCCTTCCCCAGATCAGATCCTTTCAGGGGTCTCCAGTGTCTCTGTTCCTTTGAGGACCTCAAACACTTTCTCTTCTTCTTCCAATTGCTGCAGTGAAGATCGTACATGCAGTTTTTTTTTCTTTTCTTTTCTTTCTTTTTTTTTTTTTTTTCTGTAGCCAGCAGCAATCCCAGGACTCCAATGGGAATCTCAACACATGTAAAATACTGGGTCATCTGGAAAGTCGTGATGCATTTTTTTTTTTTCATAGAAAAATAGGTCATGACTTTCCAGACAATGCAATAGCTCACCTTGTCAGGAATACAGAAATATCAGTGCTTGGGAATTTGGTACAGAAGAGGCTAGGTAGTCAGAATTTGGAGAGCTGTAACTTTGATTTACTCAGCGGGTCTGTGCTCCATTTCCCCCACAGGTTCATTAGTGCGAAGAATGACACCTTGCTGTACAGAAGTATTTAGTAAGGATAGCGTGCCATATAGATTCTCCCATCCTCCAATGACTTCACTCTGATTATTTTTAAAATAACTCAGGGAGATAAAGTGAGTTCACTACACAAATATCCTGCTGCTGGGATTATTTACTAATGGAATGCTGGGATTAGGTAAACCCTCAACTATTAGTCTTGAATATGATGAGGGTAATTTTTAAATGGAAAATGAAACTTAAGCCATTTTATAACCTTAGTGTAAGGTTCTAAGTCTATGTGTTAGGAAAGCATACTATACATATTCTGAGTTTTTGTAAGCAGGAATCATCATGCCATCTCAAGAAATTTCTTTTTAGCTCTGTTGTGATTTATAACATGAGATCAAAAAGAATCATTAGGCATATTTACTAAAAAGATTCGTATATCCCTCCTGGGAACTTTTCTGCAGAATGTTTTTCTCAGACTTTTGGGATGAACAGTTGGTCTATATGCTATTTTAAGAATTAATTTGCATTTCTAAACCAGGAGGGTGCTTATAAATGAGTTATGAATTGTGTTTATTTAGAGTTTCATCCTCTTACACATTTTATACTTACCCAGGCCTATCAAATTATAAAGGTGACTTTGTCTTGAATAGTCTCAAAATCAAGTTCCTTGCATTGAAAACTCTGTTTTCATCTGAACAGAAGGGTCATTTTCAAGCTACATTGTTCCGCGTATGTATTTCCAAGTAGAAAATAAAGAATTTTGTTGATATGGAGTCAGTTTCAATATGGGCCTAGGCTCCTTCATAGTAAAGACAGTACAAATACTTTGCTGCTAAAATGTTAAGATGTTAGCCTGAAGCTTGACATACTTTCTCTTATGTTTATGCATTCATACAGAAAGATTTCCACTGCAGTACTGACATGGAGCGTGAGGAAGCTCTAAAAAGCACCTCGCTCATCTGCTTGGCCTTGCCCTTCCAATCCCATGGCAGTTATTTCAGACTTGAACAACCTTTTTCAGTCAGAGTATTCATCTTTACAGCCCACGTAAATAAATCCCTGTTGCTCACTTGCTGCCATTTGAACTTTCTGTTGAATTTTACTTCTTGGCAACATGGAAAGAGGCACCTGGACTATTCCTTAGCTTTCTCTTTGCAAATCAACTAATTGCAATTATTTGTAACACTTTTTCAGTCACTAATCTTCTATCTAACAGCCTTGTGAAAATCAGGAATGTGCCTTTTCTACTCATGTGCTTTCTAGAGATGAGTATGGAGAAGTGGAGGTACGAGACCCTTAAAACTCCACAAATGATAATAGTAAACATTTTTCAAACTCTTACTATTCTCTAAACATTTGATACATATTAGTGCATCTATTTCTTACAACCACCTTGTGAGTTGTCATCTCTTTGTTGCCAGATAAAGAAACTGAGACATAAAGTTGCTAAAGAATTTAGAGTTGGGGTTCAAAGCCAATCCATCATTCTCTATAGTATACCCATTAACCACTATGCTACAGTGCTTTTCACTAGGGTAAGAAGAAGCACAGGTCTCCAGATCTTTCCTAGTGCTCAAGGGAAGGGTTTTCCAGTCAGTAAATCAGAGTCAATAAGGAAAGAGCATGGTCTTATCTGGTAACTCTTGAAACTGATCAATTAAAATCACTCCTTATCCCTTCCTTCTCTTCTTTCCTCATTGATCCAAGTTTAGGAGAAAGACATACCTGTGTGGATATTTGAGTTAGTCACTTTAGGTCTGACTTATGAAGGCTGATGTCTCTGCATAGGTATAAGAGTGATGCTTATGATCTAACCATTAGAGATTAACTGTGTGGACTTGAGACATGACGGCATAACTGTCTCCTTAGCATTTTCATCTGCAGTGTCATACACCGCACCTCTGGGAGTGTTGTGTAAGGTGGCATTGATATTTTAAACTTAGTTTTCTGTAAAACGGTTTAATGCACAAGAAAGCCTAGGTGGTTGGTAAACAGAGAGGAAAGGGATGCAGGAAGGGAACAAGCTTTGTGGGCTAGACACATGGTAAAATGTGATATTCCTGTAAACCACAGGGGGGTGAGTTCCAGGTTCACATCTAGAAATCACCCTGGATATACTAGACCTGGTCATGCCCATGACCAGGGACTGAATGGGGCTGGGTGCAAATTGTGGTGTCAGGACCTTATTGAATGTGCTCTTCTCAGGCTCTGTGTAGGGTACTGTTTACTCCCTCCCTGACACTGACTCTCTCCCTCATGGAAGATATAAATAAATAAACTTAGAAAAGAAAAGAAAGTAGATTGTTATTTCTTTACTATTTTATCTAGGATTGCACCTAATTAGGGGAGCCATGAATGATATACGTGTGATCCAAGAAGCCCAGAGAATTAAATATTAAGGCAAGAGATTATATTTCAGCTGTGGAGATACTTTACATTGGTACAGAATTTTCTCTTTCTTTAGTTTATGGACTAATGCTGAATTGTCATGTTTTTTCCAACTCCTGTACAATGTTAAGAACAAATTAAAAAATAAAACAATATGTCTCAAATTGGCTAAGCTTAAAATCAGCTTCCCCCCCCCCCCCCCCCCCTCGCTTTTTTTTAAACAAAGCTCTGCTCAAACTTGTAGCCCTGGAAATATCCAAGAGGCTTTAATTCTTTAGGAGTCTCTAGTCAAGTCATCTCAACAAAGCTTGAGTTAACATTCTCAAATTCAATTACTGAACTCATGTTATAGGTAGTAACTTTCAGGGCCAGCAGGTAGTGTAGTGGTTAAGGCACTGAACTCCCACATGGCCAATCAAGGTTCCAGTTCCAGACCCTGCAGATTGGAACTCATACCAGGTGCATGTGTGTGCTTGGCCAAGATCTGATCCAGAGAGGAGAATGGAGGAGAAGGGATTGTGATGTGGCCATCCCCCTTGGGGGGTGATTTCTCACTTTCTCTGTCTCTTTCTGTGTCAATGACGAGCACATGTTCCTATAGCCAAAAACAAACAAATAAGATAAACTCAACAAAAAATTAGTTTTCACTGTCTTAATCTATACTTATTAAGTTATTCAGCACCATGACAAATAATTTCTGCTATGAAAGATGTAAAAGACATCATAAAAGTGAACTTACTAGAATTCTGATGTTGATTATATGTTCTAGTACTGAAAGAGAAAGTGCTACAGACACATACTTCATTGTGTGAAAAGTGGTGAATTTATTTTTGAATTATTATCATCATCTCACAGTGAGTGGTCATCAGGGATTTTATGAGTTTGTGAACAAAAGTAATTCATTTAAAAGTGCATTGAATCTTTCAGATTAAAGAAATAGGTTACAAAAAGCAGAGCTTGTTTGAACAGTGAGTCCTAAAACATTTAGTTATTTTTATTTAGTGGCAATATTTTTAAACACCAAGACATAGCCGTAAAACAAGAATTTTGACAAAAATTTCATTTCGCTTAATGAAAGTTACCATGAGAAGTTAATGGAAACATGAATAATTAATTACCTTACATGCTGATAGGTCTGTCCCCAAAGGATTCTATGGCATTAGCAGTTGATGAACATTTTCCTGAAGTTTGTGATTATTCATTGAAACTGATATGCTTGTGAAGGGAACAATAAATGCACTGTATTTTCCCTGTAACGCTGGATCTTTTCCCACAGTGTTAATGAGAGTACATGATGAATGTCTTAAGGTGAGGATAGGATTCTCCATCTTCTTAGTGATTATACTTGACTTTTTTGTGATCCAAGATGAGATTGGTGGAAACAAAATTATGCATAATTTGAACCTACTGATTGCAGCCACAAAAGCTCTATAAAAAGTTTTGCCCTAGGCAGTTTTTAAAAAATCAGCTTTTATAAAATCACTCAAGTGTAGCATGCTTGCCTTCATTAAAAATAGCTTAAATATCCTAAGGCAGTCCATATTTGAGAACTACAGTTACATCTTTAAGATGTGTTTTGTATGTGACTAGATCTGAGATTAAGAGCAATCGCCTTCCTAAAACTCTGTTATTTAAAAGAATAAAAGGAGGTTTAAGTCAGAGTATCTTTAAAGTATCTCTCATTTTTCATCATGCTTAGTTACAAAGTCTTATGTTAAATTTGATTTCCTCTGTCCACACTTTAGAAGGCACTGAGTATTGGATAAACTTGAATAACTTCTACATGAAGGTATTTCTCCAAGGTTGATTAGTGTAACTCTACTATCAGATATGAGGAAGGCTTTTATTAAACCTCTTTCTCAACTTATTGAATCAGAAATTCCACAGATGTGTTCTAGGGATGTGCACTTTTTAACACACTCTCCAAATTTGAAAATCTGCAAGTTGTTGCTCTGGAAATGTGTGGGACAAATTTTCCTATTATCGTGTCCATGGGTGATAAAGCTCTTACCATGAGTACATAAAGCTTCCTTCTCTCTATGTCCTGCTCCATAAAAGAACATAGATGAATCTTAAAATGTACAGAAAAAAGATGCTCTAATTCTATCTCAGGTAATCATGGTAACCTGGGACTAGTATGGGGAAAAGGGAAAGATATTTCCCTATATATTTGCATGGACAAAGAGAAAACCTGTAGTATGAAGTGATAGATGCTTATTTAATAACTATATGGAAACTGCCACTGTACACACTAATTTTTATAATCAGGTGGCACTGAAATATAGATTTCTCAACAAGTTACTCCATTCAGCTGTCTATTTTCATGAATGACAAAAGGAGAAGCAGTTAAATAAAAATTATAAAAAAAAACCCCAAGACCAGGGCATGTGCACTCACCAGAAAGACAGAGAAAGACAGAGAAAGACAGAGACACAGAAAGTGAGAAATCACCTCCCAGGGGGGATGGCCACACCACAATCCCTTCTCCTCCATTATCCTTTCAGGATCTTGGGCATACACGCACACGCACCTGGTGTTAGTTTAAGCCACCACCAGGTCTGGGACTCGAACCTTGGTCAACTACATGGGAGTCCAGCAGCATAGCCATTACGCCAACTGCTGGTCCCAAGCTTTCTAGTTCTAACTCCAAAAACAATGTGTAGTTCATTTTATCCTCAAAAATAACAAATAATAATAATAATAATAATAATAAATCAGAAAAATAATTTAGCTCAACAGTAGAACATAGGCTGACATTCAGATTATCATGAAGCAAGTTAATAACAAAGAGTAAACACGAGAGAGTTGATAGCAGGCGTTTTCCACTTGTTTCCATTTCCCTGTCTTATTCATTACCTTTGAGAATCCAAATATACTAAAATCAGCTACCTGGTATTGATATTCTTCCCATTACAATTTCATATTCCTCAGCAGAGTCCTAAAGGCCACTGACTTAGGTTTTAGGCAATAACAGCCTTACTGTCAAATTTCTAAATAGAAAGTCTTACTTGATGGAACAAAAACTATAAAGTGTACTTTAAAAGATAAAGAACATCATACTTTATTTTGGTCTAATGGAAAGGTGATTTCCTATTAATACTGTAAGAAGTATCTTTCAAAATAATCTGCTGTTGGGACCAGCCAATGGTATAGTGATTAAGGTGTTTGACTCCCACGTGACCGACTGTATTTCAAGTCCTGAACCACAGCTTGAAATCACAGAGGCACGTGTGCATGTGTGCCCCAAATCCCAAGAGGAGACTGGATGAGGAGAGATTGCAGCATGGCTCTCCCCCAGGGGGTTCATTTCCCACTTTCCCTCTCTCTGTCTCTCTTCAACAAACACACATGTTCTATGGGAAAAACCCTTAAAAAAAAATCTTTGTCATAGGAGACTTATAATCTCTGATAATATTATCCCAGATGTTTTGGAAAATGACATTAATGATGAATGCAAGTAAAACCGTATCATTTCTTTATGTTATAGTCTCCCCTCTCCTCTTAGAATCAGTTTGTGGATAATTTCAGCTAGTAGACAACTGCTTCCCACATGTGAATTATAGTTAAATTATGCCAATGATGTCATTGATGTGGAATAAAAAGTGCTGTGATTTTTAGTGATGAATATTTCACCACAGCTGTGAGCAATGTGTTCCATAAAGACTGGTATAATTCTCCCAGGAGCCATGTTAAAACCCCACTCTTGCAACTCTTTAGCAACATAATAATGCTTGAAAATGGATGCAAAAGACATTTACCCACAAGGTCAGTATTTCACGTATTTTCTAGTTAACACGTTAAAAAAACTTCTCATATTATGCACATTCTATAGTAGGTTAAAATCTGCCATATGCTTTATAAATAAGCAAGTCTACAAATTAAAATAAGAGGGTGATCAAATAGAATAAGGGTCATTTTTTTTTTTGTTTTAAGTAAAAATATAAGCACATGTTGCCTTTGAACTTTAAATGTTCCAGAAAAAAAATAAATAAAAAAGAGCCTGGGTCAAAGGTAGGACTAAATTTTTCTTAAAAAGCTTTACGATGACTTACTCTTATTTGGGTTGGATTAAAGCAAATCATTAGTATTACTGTAACCTGGGTTAGAACTTGCCCTGGGGGATGGCAGTGTGCCCAACAGACCCACTCTGCAGGGGAACTGCCATGGTGGTCTTCTCCACAGGTGTCCTCCGTGGAGCACAGTTGTCTCCTTGTGGGGGCTCAGTGATCCACCATTGAATTTTCATTGAAGGGAGAAAGTTTCTCCAAATGGGAAAAGGAAAACAACTGAATTGAAAGTAAGCAATGGAAAGTAAGGAGCTGTATTTAGCATGGAGACAGTGAAATCATTTCTTATATTCAGACTCCTTCACCTGTATGCCCCAGACCTGATGTGATGTGACTCAGCAGATTGGTCTTTGCCCAGCACATCTGTTTGGGTAACTGCTTGGCCACATTTTGCCAAGGGAGTGTTTATTCAGGTCCTTGCAAAAGTGGAGTCTCCTAAGTTGAAGTTATATGGGGAAAATTAGTTATCTGGGCTGGCTGAAGGCTTAAGAGTGAATGTGGATCCTACGTTTGCTGTGCTTCCCTGCTGCCATGAGTTCTGAGAATGCAGAAGTTATTTCTAAGTTATTTATCACTGTACCTCTTGAACCTAGCCAAGTACCTAGCATTTTGTTCTTAGTCAAGAGAGGTGTGTATACCTGTGTGTATGTTTTGAGATGAATGAAAGTAGAAGGAAGAAGCTTAAGGTGGGGAACAAAAAATGTGATGTTGAGTATCAGGTCTGAAAAATATTATGTGGCTATTTTCAGAGACATACATAAAGGCCAGGGCCCAAAGAAACAGGATATTAAACACAGGGCCAATCAGTGCGAGCGTTTAGGATTAAGATGGCAGACTCCGCCAGGATATTCGATGCCTTTCAAAAAGTTTCCAACAGTGTGGAAACAAGGCTGTCCTGAGAGCGTATGGAAACTGTCGGGACAGCCACAGACCTCCCAATGGACATACTTCCTACTGTTGTTAAGTTCCACTCAGTAAGATCCCACTCACTGGCCAGCACTTCTTCCCTGCAGCATTGCCTTCTGCTGTCCCCAGTATAAGGTACATAATTTTTAGAATACTGTGGACCAGCTCATCAGCCTGGAAAACATAAAGTGATTTTCAAAGACACTTCATTTGATCAGGAAGTAGCTCAGACAAAAAGCTATTCGGGACAGCCACAGACCTCCCAATGGACATACTTCCTACTGTTGTTAAGTTCCACTCAGTAAGATCCCACTCACTGGCCAGCACTTCTTCCCTGCAGCATTGCCTTCTGCTGTCCCCAGTATAAGGTACATAATTTTTAGAATACTGTGGACCAGCTCATCAGCCTGGAAAACATAAAGTGATTTTCAAAGACACTTCATTTGATCAGGAAGTAGCTCAGACATCAAGCTATTTTGACTTAATTAAGAAAAAAAAAAAAAAAAGGAACCTTGACAGCTACAATTTGAAAATTCTTGGGATGGGACTACTTTTAATAGCCCCAGACTTGGCAACTTGGCAACCTTTAGAAGAAACGCTGCCAGTTCTTAATTTTAAAACTAATGCTATATTTATGCAACACTTAAACAACTGGTTAATTCAGTGAAACTATCGCCCCAATTTAATTTGACGACATGTAAATGAACGTACCTTTGATGAACTAATTCACCTTCCAACTACTTGTCAAGTTGCAAAAGTGGGCTGATTGGTATTTCACACAGCTGAGATTTATGATATCATTAAAGAGCTAAGTTCCAATGATTTGAAACTATGCTTGAATTATGACTTAAAACAATGCCTTACATTAATAATGGTGGGACTATGAAGATTTGCTTTCAAACTTAGTGTGACGTTTTTGGCTTTTATTTTTTGTGACATATTTATCAAGGGCAAGTAGGTGCTGAGTACTCAAATGTTCCTTTAAGCATGCTTTCATCTCATGTTCAGAAAATTGTAGAGCCTCTTGTCTTTTGCACTTTAGAACACTAATCTCTTTCCTTGAATTATTCTATGCTACTAAGGAAATCTCCTTAAATATTATAAGAGGACTTCAAAAGTTATGGAACATGGATATTACAAAAACACTATGCATAGGTTCCAAATTATTTTTGCACCAAAATAAACTCATACTTTAATTTCATTTTTCCATTAACATTTTTAAGTCTTATTTTTCACCTCATAATATACTTCTCCTCTTTAAGAACTTTCAACATTATGTAAATACACAAATCTTATTATATGCCATTTAACTGAACATAAGAAAAATGGTATAAGAAAATATGAATATACATATATACCAAGTATGATTGCATTTTATCATTATATATATATATGTATATTATATATATATATATGTATGTATACACACACACACACATAATTTGTACAGGGCATGTGCACTCACCTGAGAGAGACAGAGAGAGAGAAAAAGAGAAAGAAACTAAGAAATCACACCCCAAAGGGAATGGCCATGCCACAATTCCTTCTCTATTCTCCTCTTGGGATATGGGACATGCATGCATATATGTCCACCATTATTTTCAAGTCGCCAGGTCGAGGACTTGAACCTTGCAGTTAGCCACGTGGGATCCAGCACCTTAACCTCTGCGCCATCTACTGGCTTGCATTGTATATGTTCTTATTTCTTATCTGTATTTTCTTATTTTTTGCAGTGAGTCTTACCTATGTAAAAATTTTTTAAAATAATAATTTAAAAATATTGTTTTAGCTTCAAAAACTCCCTACTTCCTTGATTTTTATAAAAGAAAATGAAAAGTACATAGATTCGTGTAGAAATAATCCAAAAATATTAATAATTATAATTAATGTTAGTAGACTGATTTCTCCAGTTAAAGAATAAATTTTATCAAATCGTATTTAAAAACAAAATACAAAGGTCCAAAAATACCTATATGTAGGGCATGCACTTAAAACATTTGTATAAAGACTTGAAGTCAGGGCCAGCCAGGTGGTATGATTGTTTGGCAGTTGGATCCCACATGGACAACTGTGTGGCTTGAGTACTAAACCTGGTGGCTTGAAAAACATGCCAGGCACATGTGTCTGAGTGCCTAAATCCAGAGAAGAGAATGGAATTGAGGGGATTGCAGCATGGTCATCTGTGATTCTTTCTTTGCCTTTCGCTCAGCACACAACTTGTAATAAAAAAAGTAATTTGTCCCCAAAGAAGCCTAAGTGAAATCTTTGCTGGAACAAACACAAAAGAAGAAAGAAAATAAAATTTCATTGTAGGAGTTCCAAAGATAAGTTAAATGACATTTATTTTGATATAAAATAATGAAAGAATAGGTCACACTAATATTATTTAGTGAATAAAGACCACATGTATGACTCTGTGCAAACAATAACTATTAATACTTAAACTATGAAAAGGTAGGGAGAAGTGATAATCAATTTACCATAGTGGTTAAGACCTTGGGTTCAAATTCTGAGTGATCACTGGAAATCTTTTGATTGTTTCTTTTTTTTTTTTTTTTTTAAATCGTGCACTCGCCGAGAGAGACAGAGAGAGAGAGAGAGAGAGATGGACTCGATGCTGCAATCCTCCAACCTCCATAGGTTTTTGCCATCAGGCGGGTACCACCACGCCCTCTTTTGATTGTTTCTAAGGCTCAGTTCCAATCTGAGAAATAGGTATGTAAAGGATATCAATTTTGGATCGTTTTTATGGGACTTATTTTTTTTAACATGCATACTATATTTAGGACCCAAAAACTTGGTAAGTGACAGCCAATAATATACAATAATTTAACATAATTATGAACAATTAAGCAGTGATTGAAACTGTCAGCATTCTGGCTTTTCTATTTTGCTTTGCTGGTATTGCTCTCTTCTCTGTCACTTAAAGTTGAATATTAGCTGGGATTTAATTTAGCTTATGCTTTGCTCCACTTTACTTTTTTCTCCACTACTTTTAAATAGCAAATTCAGTTAGGAAGGTTAGTTATGATTTCATGCAACATGTCTAGTACGTTTGTTGGAATATATCCTTAGAAAAAGTAAAAATTGAACACACATCCCATTTTTAGCCATCTACTAGAAATGAATGGGTAGAAGCTGGGTGTAGGCACATTTAAATGTGGAATCTTGGGCCAGGTGGTGGCTCAGTGTTGGTGCAGCTGGATATACATAGAAGATCCTGGGTTTGTGCAACATGCATGTGTGTACAGTGAACAGAGTCAGCTGAGACTGGTGCTGAGTCATGATGTGGAGACCCTGCTGGGGGTGTGTCACTCTCTTTGTCTGTCTGTCTGTCTGTCTCTGAGATTAATAATTTAACAAACAAAAACTTCCAAGTTTCAAGCTTTCTTCTAAGGGAGACTCAATTGTGGTTTAAAGCAAAGCAAAACAAACAAAAACAATGAGTGAAAGGAAGAAAATTGAGGGGCTTTGCAAAGGAAGGAAGAACAGAGTGAATAATTCAATCACGTTCCTATCCAGCTCAAATGGAGCTGATAATGGCTGGCTTTTTACAGGGTAAATCCAACCTCTAATGGCTCAAACCTCTTTTTCTCCATTTCATAGTAAAAACAATAGTCATGTCTTAACTATATGAATGGGGATTACTTTAGAATTTTTAAAATATACATTGCCTTGGGAGGAAAATACACTCTTCAAGGTGAAACTTGAAATATTGCCTTTAAATTATTAATAACATTTTATAGAGATACTATTTCAATCTTACTTGACTTTTGAATTAGATTGTTTAACACTTGGGGCTATACAGAGCTTGTATAAGACATACTTTTAGAAATACTTCGAAAGAAAGTATTTTTTAAAAAGAAAATGGAAACTTTGCTTCTCTATGAAAACCTGAAAAGTCTCTCTAGGTAGTTTTTCAAGCTGATCGAGCAGGTGATCTGTTAATTGCCATATTTGTAATATTTTAAGTTATAATAAGTTATAAATCACCAAACTAACATGTATACATAGCTTTGCAAGTGGTTTCACTCTGTTTTACAAAAGATGAGAAACTGTTTTCTAAGGATATAGCAAGTCTTTTCACTTTTTTTGAGGGGTAGTAGGTTGATCATCTGTAATGATACTTTGTTTTCATTCACTTGCCCTTCTTATGTAAATATTTAGATGTTAACTTCAGTAAATAATGAGAAAAAATGGAATATCAGAGCTATTGTTGCCAAGGAATTCATTCATTAGGAAAGTTAAACAGTATTTTATCACTTCCTTCAAAACTAGGAGAAAAATACGTGGTGGGAACCAGCAGTTAGCGTAATGGCTATGTCTCTGGACTCCCACGTAGTCCACCGCGGTTCGTGTCCCGGACCTGGTGGCTTAAAACTCACGCCGGGCGCGTGTGCGTGCGTGCCCAAGATCCCGAGAGGAAAATGGAGGAGAAGGGATTGCGGCGTGACCATCCCCCCTGGGGGGTGATTTCTCGCTTTCTGTCTCTATGTCTCTCTCTGTCTGTCGGGCGAGCGCACGCGCCCTACAGTGAAAACTCTCTCCAAAAAAAAAAAAAAAACTTAAAAAAAAAAAAAAGAAAAGAAAAATACGTGGTGACCTGTACCATACGATTAAAAGCATCAATAAATGCAATGAGTAATTTAAAAAAATTTAGTTTGATAAAATCCAATGTAACTTATTGTAGTCTGTTAAAATAAATAATTTTAAAACATGTTTTGCTTTTTGAGAACTGTGTAGATAGGTACCAACCTCAATGCCCATTTAGTGGGATAAGCATGTTCATAAAAGTGAATTGGTTATGATGCCTACAGCTCTTTCTGATGAGTGAGCGGAGTTGCAATAAACAGACTATTTACTGTCTCTCCATGAAGCATACAGGAATATGACAGACAGGAAAACCTAGTAGTGTGTTAGTAAATAAAGCCAAAAGTGAGAGATAGGCTAAGGCTTATTAACGTCAGAGCCATAAGAACATAATTGGCAGAGTCCAAGTTTTACTCCCCGAGATTGATCAATAATTTTAAAGGCTGATATTTTCCAGTGCTTGCTATATGGTACATGCTTGATCAAGAACTTCATACATCTTCTATCATCTCATTTTTGTTTTAATTGCCAGTGTGCATGTGCTCACCAGAGAGGCAGAGAGAAAGAGGAGAAAGCACCGCTCCCTGGGGTGTTGTCATGCTGCAAACCCTTCTCTTTCTTTATCCTGTCAGGATTTGGGGCATGTATGCTTATGTGCCCAGCATGGTTTTCAAACTGTGAGGTCCAGGATTTAAACTGCCCTATTGTTAGTCATGTGGGATCTGGCCACCTTAACTACTAGACTCAGGCTGACCTTTCTGTCACCTCTTGATCCTCATGATAATACTGTACAGTAATTACTTTATTATCACTGACTTATAGATGAGGAAATGAGGACAATACAAGCTAAATAAATTGATTCAAAGTCACAAGCTAAGTAAATGAAGAACTGGATTTTGAACTGAGGTTTCTGATTCCAGAGCTCATGTATTAAACATTCCATCATGGTTCTGTAGTGAAGGAAGACTGTCAATAACTAACAGTGTAGAAGATTCCACTGAAAGACCCAGGTTAGGTGTTAAGGTATGTTAAGGTGCTAATGTCTTCTTGTTGTTTACAAGCCAGAATGTATGTGCACTTACCAGAGAGAGACATAGAAACATAGGAAGAGGAAGAGAATATCCCTCAGTGGGGTGTGCTCATGTCACGGTTCCTCCTCCTTCAGTTTTCCATTGTGTTCAGAATTTGGGCATGCACACACATACACCTGGTGTATTTTTCAAGTCACTTAGTCCAGAACTTGAACTGCACAGTCAGCCATGAGGGATCAGTTCCCTTAAAGATCTAGCCATGGGGCCACTACACAGTACTAACATTGTTTGTCACTTTGACTTGAAGATTCAGTCATAACAATATCTATGTCTTTTGGGTGGCCAAGAATCTTATGAGAAATATTCACTGTTGAGCTGACAGAAACTTTCTTTAAAAGTTCCATCTATAAACTAGACATTTTCTTATGAATATATGTCAAATTTCCAATTTCCAATGGAGATTTAACAAGGATATCAGAATAAAGATGTCCTCAAATAATTCATTTTAGGGAGGGCTTCATAGGTTAGTGGTTAAGGGAGTCAGATCGTACATGACCAACTGAAGTTCAAATCCCAGCCTCCGTGGTTTAAAAAACATACTGGGGGGAACCAGCAGTTAGCGTAATGGCTATGTCGCTGGACTCCCACGTAGTCGACCGCGGTTTGCGTCCCGAACCCAGTGGCTTAAAACTCACGCCGGGCGTGTGTGCGTGCGTGCCCAAGATCCCGAGAGGAGAATGAAGGAGAAGGGATTGCGGTGTGACCATCCCCCCTGGGGGGTGATTTCTCGCTTTCTGTCTCTCTGTCTCTCTCTGTCTGTCTGGCGAGCGCACGCGCCCTATAGCGAAAACCTCTCCAAAAAAAAAAAATGCTAATAAAAAACATACTGGGCATGTATGCGTGCATGCCCCAAATCTCCCACCAAGATGGAGAAATGGAGAAAGGATTGCAACATGACCCTGCCCTGTTGAGAGGTGCTTTCTCTGTCTCTCTCTGACAAGCGTACATGCTCTCTGGTAATTAAAACAAACAAACGAAAAATAATTCATTTTAGAGAAGCCACAAAAGAAATGTGGGTATGAACTAGGTTCACTGATTGTAGTTATTTATGATGATAGTATAATTCTGTGTAGTCTCATGGAGAAAAGTCATGGAAATATTAATTGGCATATGCAGAGAATAAGTTGAATATCCATTATCGTTATGACTATATTTTAAAAGATGCTTTCAGTTATTATTAAAAAAAATACGCAGAATGCTAACAAATGCTTTGTCAAGTTGGTGGGACTTTTTTTCTGTTTCCAATTATGAGTTTAAAATAATGTAGTTCAATAACTTTCATAATGGAAAAGAAGGGATAAATAGGGAACCTCAACCAAAAAGCAAGACTGTGTTTGAAAGAAACATTTCAGGCTTGTAACAACAGACTATCTTGACCTGTGCATGTTGCTGATTATTAATAAGAAGAAGCTGAAGATGATTCCAAGTGTTTCTGAAGCATCGGATGCATTTTCTGAGATATTATAAGATGGGGAGCACTTTGCGAGGAAGATAATTGAGTTCAGTTTAGATATTGTTGAGTGTTGCACTTTATCCAAATACTGGGTGCAGGACAGGTGGAGGTGGAGATTTTCAAAGAAGAAAATCTATTATGGTTTTGCTTTCAGGTTTGTTATATGCAGTATATCTACCAGACACCTGGCAATTTTATACTGATGTTTAGAACAGAAGTTAGGGGTAGTGATTATCAGTAGGGGAGCTATCTGCTGCTACATAATGACTGCAACTCTGAAAGTGTGTGAAATTTTCTAGGAAAGGCTTCTAGACATAAAACAAAGAACCTTGAGATACTCATGTGGGAGGAATAAATGTGAACAGGTGAGCTTGGGGACAGAGAGTCCACTTCAGAAGCTAGTGCTTCATTTTTTCCATGAGTTATTGAGGACATTGGGAATGGTGTTAAGACACTGAAAGTAAAAATTAGTGAGGTGGGAATAGTAGTTGGCATAATGGCTATGTTGCTGGACTCCAATGTAGTTGATCACAATTCGAGTCCCAGACCTGGTGGCTTAAACTCATGCTGGGCGTGTGTACCCAAGATCCCGAGAAGAATGGAGGAGAAGGGATTGCGGTGTGGCCATCCTCCCTAGGGAGTGATTTATAACTTTCTGTCTGTCTCTCTCTGTCTTTCTGGCCATGCATGTGCCCTATAGCAAAAACCTCTTCAAAAAATAAAAAAAATTAGTGAGGTGTCAAACTGAGTTTGAGAGGTAAAGGAGAAAAGACACAGGGGTAACTCTCAGGTCAGTACTGGTTTGAGTGACTGACTCTATGAATGATGGTGTCACGAAACTTATAAATGGGATAAAGAGGACAAACATATTTAGAGAAGAATCTTGGCTCTAAAATTTGAGTCCTAAGTGTCTGGGGTACATCCAAAAAGAAAGAGTTCATTAGCAATAGATCTGATTGGAGTTACTGAGGGGGGTAGGGCTGGCAATAAAGACCAACGTGGTGAAAACCTTGGCAGTAGGTGTGCTGTCGCAGAAAGGTAGATCAAGCTGCATAAAGGACAAGGGTGGAGAGGTGGCCACTGATTTGGCTGTTGGGAGGGACATTGGTACTTTGGTAGTGGGATAAGACTCAAAGTCCAATTGCAATGGGTTGGGTAGTGAGTGAAGTGGAAGTGACAACTGCAAATACAGAGCACTCTTTCAAAACCTTGGTTGGTGCAAGGTGTAGAGTTCCTTAGACTGAGAAGAGATGCTTGACATGTTCTTAGAACCTTGAAAAGGAACTAGAGAGGGAAGAATGTGAAAAATACCCCAGTTTGGAGAAAGAATGGATAATGTAGGTCCTAGAGAAGGCGGAGGGGGAGTGGAGTTGGTTTGGAAGGCATAGGGATATGTATTGCTCTGAGAGGACAACTCCAAAGTGCTTTACTCATGCATATTAATACAATAGTTTTTGCCCTCTCTCTCTCTCTATGCAGACTTCATTTTGTTATAACCAGCTTGGCATGGTTCCTGGAAAATAATTAACAATCTTTAAATTAATAAGTTCCTATCACTCTTCACCCTTGAGCTAGACATTGGAGTTACCCAAGTAAGGAGCAACTCTATTTCTAATCAACTCCTGAAATGTGGGTCTTCTGCCCTTTTGACTTTAAAATCATGGTCTATTTCCTTTTAACACTTTCGCAGTGGAGACTGTCGTATGTGTCCCCTAAAGCAAATATTCTATGGAACTTATGTATTAAGTCAGGTCACCCCAAAATGTCCTCCAAATTTGGTGAAAATTTATCTAGCTGTCTTCCTTAATTCATAGGGAAAAAGTTGATTTCATCTGCATATATGTAAACTTATATTACATATTTTGCATACATTTCTCCAAATCTTCACTTTTGTGATGAGAAAAATACTAAGATCTGGAGGAGTGAAGTGGAGCTTAACAGAAAACTAGAAATGAGGCTCCTCAGCTTGAGTATCTAATATGTTACAGCATGCACTTGTCAATTTTCAAAAAACATGTGGATGCTTTTTCTTTCTTTTTCTTTAAAATCTCTCTCTACACACACAAATGTATATCATTGCTTTTGTTTTTGTTGTTGTATTTGATCTCAAACAGTAGGCTCATCCTTTTATTTCTCTGGATAATCTAATCTGGGTCTATTTGCAGGTTTTGCTACCTACATATGTGACAGGATCTGGCTGCCAAATAAATGAAGTCCTGTTTCCGCTTGCCTCAACTGTGATCATATAAACCAGCTATAATTGGTTTATTTTGTAATTATCCTCTTTGTCAAGAGAATTAGTTTCAAGGACTTCTTCAGCCTAAACATTTGCATAGTACAATGTACTGTGTCCTGAATAATGCACAAGTAATAAAAAAAAAAAAAATCAAATAAAAGAAACCTATCCTAAAATTGGTATGTTACTTGTCCTAGAAGTTGGTTGGACCTAGTTTTATAGATTTAAATATAAAACATATGAAAAGATTCTTTTGAAATTGAGCCTTTAAGGTTTTCTTAGAAGAGGAGGTTCTGTATGTGTCAATTGAATTAAACATGACGTGGGACTCCCAGGGTGGAAATTTGAGCTCTTCAGAGAGTGTTAGGTGGTTGGACTGAAGGGACAAATAAATCAGAGACTTGGAAAGCTTATAGGTCTTATCAAGTCTTATTTACACTCTTGAGGGTGGCAGCTTGTAAAACAAATTAAGATGTGTCACTATTGGTATCTAAATCCCATGATAGTTTTTCAGTTCTTTTTCTTTGGTAATAATCCTATGTGTTTCATGTGGGTGGATGCCATTTTATTTCAGAATTTCAAGTTCTTTCTATACCATGGATCTTTTTCTTTCATTGAATGATACTTTTTTGATGATATTGACAAAGCGCAACTAAACTAAACAAACCTATGCCCATTGCTGACTCTGTTATATTTGAGGGTACTCCTTCAAAGACGAAACATGAGTGTATCAATTAGGAATGGGTTGGTCTCACTTTAACAATTATGTGGGCAAGAACAGGCTTAAATTATAGCTTAGCATTGGGGAAACCCTTCTTATTCTAAGGAGGCAGAGTTGGTGACTTAGAAATAGCATCAGTGCATTCGAAGTTCAGCGTATGACATGTGTTCCTTATTTGCTGTGGGTATCGCCGTAATGCATATACTTTGGCATTTCAAGGTTTGAAAATGGTCACAGTGATTTTTTTTTAAATTTTTTTATGGATACCCAAGGTGGCTTTATTTTTCAGTTTTCTAAAAAGCCTTGCATGTTGGGACCAGCAGTTAGCATAATGGCTATGTCGCTGGACTCCCACGTAGTCTACCGCAATTTGCGTCCCGGACTCGGTGGCTTAAAACTCATGCCAGGTGCATGTGCGTGCGTGCCCAAGATCCCTAGAGGAGAATGGAGGAGAAGGGATTGTGGTGTGGCCATCCCCCCTAGGGGGTGATTTCTCGCTTTCTGTCTCTCTGTCTCTCTGGCTGGCGAGCGCACGCGGCCTATAGCAAAAAAAAAAAAAAAAAAAAAAGAAAAGCCTTGCATGTTGGGCCAGCAAGTGGCATGGTAATTAAAGATTAAAGGTAGTGGATTCCCATATGACTGACTGCAGTTCATGTCCCGGGCCTGGCGGCTTGCTTTCTCACTTTTTCTATGTCTCTCTCTGGTGAGCACACATACCCTATAGAAAATTTAATAATTATAATAATTAAGAAAAATTAAATGAATAACTCTTTAAAAAAGCTGTGCATACATCTTGTCCTAAATTTATTTATATATATAAAACTAACATTCCCATTTTAAATCCACTCTAAATATTCAGATCTTCTTTCTTCATGGGTTAAAAAGTCAATGAGAGTAATACCAATAATAATATGATTATATAGTAAATATAACACCGAAACCATAGCATAATAATTATAATATCAACTAATATTTGTTGAGAGCTATGAACCAGACACTGTTCTGTGTGCTTTATATAAGTTTTTTCACTTGATCCTCATCAAATATTTTGGGATAGGAAATACTGCTCTTCCTGCCTTAAAAGAGGCTGAAACACAGAGGGGATAAATCATTTGACCAGGAGCACACACAGCAAAGTGGGGAGGGTTTAAATGCAAATCAAGAAGATTGACCTGTGGGCCAGTAGGTGGTATGTAGTTAAAGCAGCTGAATCCCACATGACTGACTGCCTGGTTTGAGTTTGGACATGACACAGAACATGTGTGTGTATCCAAAACCCTAGAAGGAGAAATGGAGAAGAGACTGACGTGAGGCTGTCCCTCAAGGCAGGTGTGTGTGTGTGTGTGTGTGTGTGTGTGTGTGCGTGTGTGTGCTTTCTCACTTTTCCCTCTCTCCCTGTCTCTCTCCTTCTCCAGTGAGCACACGGGCCTTCTGGCAAAAAAAAAAAAGGATTAATGTTGCCCTTTGCTGCCACAAATAAAAAATATATGCACATTTATATATTTAACTTAAGTCATACTTTAGAAACAATGTAATATTTTGCCTTTTCCATGAACTTGTTAGCATAAGAATATTTTATTGTCAACTATTCTTTATAAACATAATTTAAAATAGTCATCTAATTTTTCATCAGATGAGTATCTCCTATTATAAGTAATCATTCTCCTTAAATCAGGTAGTTAGATTGTGTACAGTTTTTAAATTTTATAAATAATGTTAATATTAACTTATTTTAATGTAAGTCTTAGCATATCTGGTCATTTTCTTAAGATAAATTACTAGAAGTAGAATTATTGCTTGCACTGAAGACATTTTAATGGCATACTTTTCTAAATTATAATGAGTACAAGTCGGGTTAAAAAAAAAACACATCTCCACATCACTTCAAATCTTCCTTAAAAGTTAATTAATGGGAGTACCTACATTTCAGAAGCTTTTATGATGTGATGAGAGAAGGCAGCAGGCTTAGCAATGGGGAAGCCATTCTCTAAGTCAAGCCTGACCTTTGTTTATTAAAAGGCCATTGCTTATCTTTGTATAGAACTCCTGGATCTAATCCATACACCGAGTGGCCATTGATTTGAATAAGCCGTGTTCTCAGCACAGCTTTTTAGGGGGACACAGCAAGGAGAAAATTAGGCCTAAGATCGCAAAGCATGTGCAAATGCCTAAAAGGCACAACACAAAATGTTTTTAATCACGATTCTTTTAGACTTCTTTGTAACATAGAAATAAAAGGGCATAAAATAAAATTTTGTTCCAAAAGAGTAGTTAGCAAGACTATGAAAATTTCTTTTTTTTTTTTTTTTGGAGAAATTTTTGTAATAGGGCGCGTGCGCTCACCACGCTCACCAGAAAGACAGAGAGAGACAGAGAGACAGAAAGCGAGAAATCACCCCCCAGGGGGATGGCCATGCTGCAATCCCTTCTCCTCCATTCTCCTATCGGGATCTTGGGCACGCACGCACGCACACGTGCCCTGTGTGAGTTTAAGCCGCCGGGTCTGGGACTCGAACCGCGGTCAACTACGTGGGAGTCCAGCAACATAGCCATTGTGCTAACTGCTGGTCCCAAGACTATGAAAGTTTCAAGGTACACTATGAAATAAAGATGAGGCCTCCACAAACATCTTTGTTCTTGAAGCGAAAGCAAGTACCAGAGATGTGAATGAATCTAAAGTGATGGTGGTGGGACTCCGTTCCTGAAAATGCTTTTGCTTCTCTTAGTGACCTACCTCCTGTTGGTTATTTTCTGGTTTAGATCTTCAACCTGGCTTTATCAATCCCACCTGCCAAACTCAATCTTGTTTATTCTCTAGTTGGCTCTCTTCCCCTCTGGTGGATATATTTTGTATTTTGCTCTTTGTTGTTCCCAGAACTCAAAAGTCAGAAAAAACTCATTTGGCTTTCTCTGGGTATATATACATATGTGTATGTGCATGTGTATATATACTTAAGGATTTTAAAGCTATGTACTGTCTTTTAACGAAAAGACATGGCCTCTAGGTGAACGTGTAAATCATTTTCAATGCCCCTCCCCCTTTATTTCTTGTCCATGCTTTTGTGCTGTCCTCTGTCCCAGGCAAGTTTTCCCACCTGTGCCCAAATTTGTCATGGCTGTTTTCTGAAAAATGACAGCTGAGTAATTGAATGAGCAAGCTATGCTAAATGAAAGGGCATGTTCCTGGCTCTAGTAAACTGAAAAATGAAAGCAAGGGGATTAAATACAAAGTGATTACAATGAGAATACATAAATATGTAATAGCATTTAGGATTGTGTAGGAGATTAAGTTTCTGCAGTTATGCCTTTCCTTAAATAACATACAAATGCCCTTTTCCACTGTTCCCTCAGGGAAGGTAAAACTATGTATAATGTTACCTATTATAAAGGATCTATTGGTTCTTTATTCAAAAGCTTAGGCTTAAATTCTTGACTTTCAAGGAACATTGTAGAAGGAACTTTTCCTCAGTGAGTCTCTAAATACTAAACAAAGGTGGCTCCCAAATTTGGCTGCAGATCTTAATTCCCTGGGTGAGATTTATAAAATTGCAATGGGACCTGGGAACTTAGATTTTTCTAAAGCTCTCCAATTGATTTTGAGCCTTGGCCAGCTTTGGGGACTGCTGTTAAAGTGGCTGCATGCACATTAGCTCAGTCAGTTTCTCTGCGTTCGGTGGGTATTCAGTAGGTGGCTAACAGTTATTGAGCACATACATTGTGCCAGTCACCGTGACACTTTTTAGCTGAGAAAATTCATCTAGACTTGTGAGTGGCAGAAACTAAGGTCAAAACAAGAGTCCAAGCTCTTATTCTTATATAGCCTTTCAACAAAAGGTAAATGATTCGGACACCCAAAGAGGTAAGAGACAGATCGAAGTTAAAACTCTCTCTTTAGCTTTCACATCTTAGTCAATTGATTTCTTTACCATAAACTGAAATTTGTGTCATTGTAAGATACTTTTTACTGAATTTTATTTTGAAATAATCTTATATTTCCCTAAGGGCTGCAAAGCTAGAACAGGGAGATCATAGGGACCCTTCATACAGCCTCTGATGTTAACATCTATTTTATATACACCCTTTAGGGACCAGCAGTTGGCATAATGACTGTGTCGCTGGACTCCCATGTAGTTGACCATGATTCAAGTCCCGGACCTGGTGGCTTAAACTCACGCTAGGACCGTGTCCATGCATGCCCAGGATCCCAAGAGGAGAATGGACGAGAAAGGATTGCAGTGTGGCCATCTCCCCGTGGGGTGATTTCTTGCTTTCTGTCTCTCTGTCTCTGTCTTTCTGGCGAGCATATGCGCCCTAAAGCAAAAAACCTCTCCAAAATAAAATAAAATAAAACCCTTTACACGGTCATCATATATTTATCAAAATGAAGAAATTGGGACCAGCAGTTATCATAATGAATATGTTGCTGGACTCATATGTAACCAACCGTGGTTTGAGTCCCAGACCCGGTGGCTTAAACTCATGCCAGGCGCATGTGCGTGCATGCCCAAGAAGATCCCAAGAGGAGAATGGAGGAGAAAGGATTAGAAGGATTTCGGCATGGCCATCCCCCCTGGGGGGTGATTTCTCTCTTTCTGTCTCTCTGTCTCTCTCTGCTTTTCTGGTGAGCGCACGTGCCCTATAGCAAAAACCTCTAAAAAAAAAAAAAAAAAACCGAAATTTACTTTTGAGTTTCCCTAGTTTTTCTTGCCTCAGTTCATTCAGTTTCTATTATAATACATAACAAAATATAGTCAAGTGCCACCTGAGGAAGCTTCAGTCAACAACAGACCCGTAAGTTTATAACTAAACTGAGAAGTCCCTATTACCTGGTGACTTGTAGGTTGTCACACAATGCATTACTTATGTGTGTGTAGCTATGCTGCTGAAACAAACCTACAGCATATAAAAGTATAACACGTACAATTGTGTGGAGTACATAACACTTGATAATGATAATAAATGACTACATAGCTGGTTTATGTACTTGTTATACTATGCTTTTTATTGTCATTTTAAGTGGACTCATGTACACTTTCTACTTATAAAAAAACTTTACTGTAAAACTTTATACCTCATTGCACCAGCAGCAGCCTCACACATCTCTCATTTACTACATCTCTTGATTGCATCATTTTATCTTGTGCTTGATTTAATCTCATGTTTAATTTAGCATGGCCTTTCCAGTGGAACAAGAGGTGAAGGCAGAGAAGACAACAATTTTGATGATCCTGACCTTGTGTAGGTCTAGGCTAATGTGTGCATTTGTGTCTTAATTCTAAAGAAAAAATTTAAGAAGTAAAACAAAAAACAAATAAATGTTTTAAGTAGAAAAGCTTATAGAGGGGCCAACAAGTAGCATGGTGGTTAAGGGTGCTGGACTCCCACATGACTGATTGCAGTTTGAGTCCCGGACCTGGAGACTTGCTTTCTTTCTCTCTCTCTCTCTCTCTCGTTCTTGCTCTCACTCTTGCTCTGTCCCTCTTTGGTCAAATTAAAATAAATAAAGTTAAATAAAATAATTATTTTTAAAAAAGCTTATAAAATAACGATATAAGGAAAATACTTGTATAGATCTATACAATGTGTATTATAGTGTTTTAAGCTAAATGTTATTGCAAAACAGTTACAGAAAGTTAAGCTTAAAAAGTAAAAATGTTATAGTCCTGTAAGGTTAATTTATTATTAAAGAAATAAAAATATTTTTGTAAAGTTAATATAAGTATACAATGTTAATATTAAGTCTATAGTGGTGTAATGTCCTATGCTTTCATGCTCATTCACTGATTCACCCAGAGCAACTCCAGTCATGCAAGCTCCATTCATGATAAGTACCTTATATGTGTGTCATTTTTTGTCTTTTATATGTGTTTTCTGATTGTGTTCTTTCTTTTTCTAAGACAAGGTTTTGCTATGTTGCCCACACTAGCTTTAAACTCATGATTCTCCTGTCTTGGCTCCCTCAATAGCTGGGATTACAAGTACATGCCACTGTGTCTGGTTTTAGTATACCTTTTCTATGTTTAAATATATTTAGATGCATATATACTTACCATTGTGTTACAGTTGCCCACAGTATTCAGTCCAGTACAGTGTCATAGCCTAGGGCAATAGACTATACCATGTAGCCTACGATTGTGGTAGCTTTGTGTAAGTACACTCTGTGATGTTTGCACAATGACAAAAATCACTCTTGGTTGAATGACTCTTGGTTATTAAATGATATGTACATGAACCTTCAACTGGGTAAATTATATTTTAACCTTTTTTCCATCATGATAGAGCATGCGCACCTGCTGTGAGAATGAGAGAGAGAGTGAAAGCGAAAGAGAAATAATCACCCTCCACAAGGTCTGGTCACACTGCAATCACCTTCCTCCAGTTCCCAGCCTGCTGGATCTTGGGCAGTTTTCCACATGATCAATATGTTTCAAGCTGACCAGGCTAGGGACTTACACTGTTGTTACCCTGTTGGATCTGGCTTCTCCCGAGTGGTACATTATTGCTGTGCTATGGAGCAGCCCAACTAGTTAAATTATAAATAACAGAAATGGGGATCAGTTGATGTAATGGCTATGTCACTGGACTCCCATGTAGTTGACCGTGGTTCAAGTCCTGGACCAGATGGCTTAAACTCATGCCAGGTATGTGTGCGTGTGTGCCCAAGATCCGGAGAGGAGAATGGAAGAGAAGGGATTGTGGCAGTGGCATGGCTATCCCCCCAGGGGGTGATTTCTTGCTTTCTGTCACTCTGTCTCTCTCTGTCTTTCTGACGAGCGCACACGCCCTATAGCAAAAACCTCTGTAAACAAATAAATAGGGGCCAGCAGTTGGCATAATAGATAGATAGATAAATAGATAGACAGACAGACAGACAGACAGATAGATAGATAGACAGATAGATAGATAGATAGATAAATAAATAAATAAATAAATAACAGAAATGTATTAGTTACAGTTGCAGAGGCTGGAAGGTCTAAGATCAAAGTATCAATAGATTAGGTGTCTGGTGGAGGCCAGTACCTCATAGATAGTGCCTTATGTGTGTCTTCACATGACAAAAAAACTTCCTCAATCCTGTTTTATAAAGGCACTAATCCCATTCACAAGGGCAGAACCCTTGTGACCTAATTGCCTTCTGAAAACCCCACCTCTCAATATCACCACCTTGGGGGGTAGGTTTTAATATATGAACTTTGGGGGATACACACATTCAGACCAAAGCATCTATCTACTATATATTTTTGTTTATGTTATCTAGACCAGGATACTATGTTATATTTAATAATCTTGTCTCCTTCAATCCATGACAGCTTTCCTATCTTTCCTTGTCTTTCATGACCTTATCACTTTTTTTTAAAAAGGGTAATTGTAAGATAATTTGTAGAATTTTTTTTTTTTTTTTTGGATTTGTCTTATGTACTGTCATGACTTACTGCTATTATGAGTTAGGGAGATGAATACCACAGGGCAGATAGGCTCTTCTTGTTGTACCACGTATGGGCCTTTGTGAGATTTTTAACAAAGGAATATGTAGACTTTCTCATTAAAAGTATTTATGTAGCAGTTGACCACCATGATACTGAAAGGATTTCTGTGTAAAGCTGGGTATTCAAGACCCCCTCAACTCTAAAACTAATCACATTACAAATAGAAAGTCACACCTAAAAAATAAATTTGAGATTTGAGTAGAGCTCAAAGACTAGAGAGAACTGACTTTCCAGTGACCCCTATCAGAGAGAAGACTTGTGTTTTCCTATATGGGAGCTGAGTTCAGAATATGATATCGCCATTGTATTGGGGGATTTTCCTGGTATGGAGCCCTTATTACAGCTCAAAGAAGCATCAGTTAATGAATATTTGCAGTAAATAATTGAAGCTACTTTCCTTTGCATTACTAAAATTAGATTAATGTATAGGTAAATGGAAAGTAGTCTAATTTGAAAGAAAGCAATGGCCTGACTCTAAATATAATTATAGTCTGAATATGTTAACCTTTTTTTACCTTAATTTCTCCAATTGTAAGTCATAATTCTCACTGATATATATGACTTACATATTAAACTCTTAATACGCCTCCAGAAATATAACGCCTACCTCTAACAAAATCTGATGTAACAGGGTTAAACTAAGAAAATTATATTTCAGCATATGCATTGTAAAGGTGTTTTATTATAATATATAATTTTAAGAAATAAAGACACTAACACTGTGAATTTTATGCTTGTACATTGACTGTGTATCTTGGAAAGACCTCAGCACCAGAAATGTGTTCTGGGAAATTGGGATGCCTCGTTTAGACGTAAAGCTTCAGCCACCGACCAGATGTCAGGCCCCAGCAAGTCATCTGATTTTACTATTTGATTTTTTTTCTATTATATTAGAAAATCAGACATGATAGGACCAGCAGTTAGCGTAATGGCTATGTCGCTGGACTCTCATGTAGCTGACTGCGGTTTGTGTCCCGGACCCGGTGGCTTAAAATCACACCAGGCGCATGTGTGTGCGTGCCCAAAATCCTGAGAGGAGAATGGAGAAGGGATTGCGGCGTGGCCATCCCCCTTGGGGGTGATTTCTCGCTTTCTGTCTCTCTGTCTTTCTGGCAAGTGCACACACCCCAGAGCAAAAACCTCTCCAAAAAAAAGAAAATCAGACATGATTTTGAAGACACCAGCTCTTAAATTACACAGTTCTTTGAATTTTTTCACTTCATCTTTTATGTCCATAAAGTCATTGACTCTATATTGCTAATTATACTGTTTATAAATATATTATTCTGATAATCTTTTGACAATCAGGACATGTTTGGTTATTCATTTTTCCAGCTTGGAAAAGCAACTTGTAAAATCTCAGAATGTTGAATTATTTGCTTGAAAAGCTGATACTTTTTTTCTGTCATTTTTCTTACTTAGAGAAAATGATTGCTTCAATCCCAAGAGAGAGAATAGTTTAGTTATGAGCTCTGATAATATCTGAAGAAGAAAATGCCATAAATAAATTTGTATACAATTTAGCGATTAGACTGTCCTTGTGCCCAAGATGTTCCAAGCTGTTTTATTGGCATGAAAGCTGTAAAGTGTTTGGAAAATAGTTTCATTGTAATAAGGATAAACAACACATTTCCTATAGTTACAGACCTACTCATAAACAATATTAAAAGAAAAAGAAAGTGACATAATATTTGGTAGAGAATTCCCTGACATAAATAAATGCAAGCACATGGTTTATGGTTCTATAGGTCTATAGTTCTTTCTGGGAAGCTCTCTTGGCTGGTTTGCCCTGATTGTTAGAAGCATCTATCATTTATCTCAGTACAAAGATGGTATCTCTGTGTGGCCTGGTCCATTCTGTTATCCTGATGATCAAAGAAGAAGTATGTTACCCAGTCACATTCTAAACTATGAACTTCTACTTTCTCCCTTCGGTAATTTTTGCCTGCTCTAGATAACCCTTAAAGGCACAGGGCAAGGTACCTTGAGAGGGTCATTAATAACACCTTTAGTAAGTCTCTTCTTATTCAACAGGCAAATGGAGTTTCATGAAGGGCTAGATGTGTTATGAATAAGTACACATGTCATTTCACATTAAATTCTAGTCTAGTCTCAATTCCATTTGAGAGTTTATTGGATTGTTTTTATATAAATAATAGGGGAACCAAACTTTTCATTAATATTTTCCTGATTCCTAAATTATGAATGATTTTAGTGGCTTATAAGAAGTGACTTATAATAAAAATGTGTTAAAATAAACATGTGATCTGCTTTGTTGATCACGTTCAAATTTAAGGTAGCTACTATCTGTACAGAAGATAGCAAAATCAGACACTTCGACAGTACCTCTAAAACTTGTCCTTACTTGTGAGTGTAGCTATCATACTTTATACTCGGTTTTGTGGTAAATGTTTAACAGCTACCTCTCTAGAAGCAAAATCTTATATTTGTAGTGTGTGCCCATATCTGTGACATAAATACCCTGCCATAGCCTATTTTTTTTTTAATTTAGATTTTTGCCATCGGGTTCGTTCAGTTGCTGGAGAGAGACAGAGACAGAGAAAGGGAAAGTTGAGAAATCACCCTCTCAGGGGGAATGGCCACATTAACAGTCACTTCTCTTTCATTTTCTTTTCGGATTTTGGACATGCATGCATATAAACCAGGCATGATTTTCAAGCCACTGGGTCTGGGACTCAAACTGTGGTCAGCCATGTGGAATCCAGCACTTTAACTACCATGCCATCTACTGGCCCAAATTTTTAAGTTACCATGGTTACTACTGCATATGAAATTAGGAAGAAATGTGTACCAAAAGCACACAGAACCAGTACCAGTTGGCTCTATTACACCACTGATTACCCATTACATGAATGGTGAAGATAAAGACCCCGGGGGCAAATTCAGGGCCACAGGGTCACAGACAGGAAAACACTTGCTTCTCAGGTTTCATCAGGCAAGCCTGGCAATTTCAGACATCCCCACCTACTTCAGAACATTGTTAAGAGTAACTTTCTGTACAAAAGTAGATTAAGATCAATATGTAATTCATTTTGATAAGGCTTTATATCATTGACTTAAAAGTAGAATTGTTAAGAATTGTGTCATTTTCATTCAAAATTACGTAAGTAAGGGATTTCCCTGTACAGAATTAGAGAGTACTCTTGAATTGCTCAGTAATTCAGAGCAGAAGAAACCACCAGTGAATAGTGAGTGTCCTACTGCTCAGGTCCTGAATGAAAATAGCCCTGGGCATCTTGGTCACCTCAGTTTCTTATCGCAAAGAAATTTGAGATATAGGACTTTGCTCCTTTGGGCTGTGCAGTGGGATCTGGGAACGTTTTTTGTTTGGTTGGTTTTTGTTTTTGTTGCAATGTTGTAGCCTGGTCAAATCTACGTTCTTACTTTTGGGTCATAATGGAGTCTTATTTCTATATTGTAAATAGCAGCTAAAACTACAATTCTGTTATTTTGACAGGGGAAGACTCTGAGGATGGACTTGACGAATGGCAACTTAATGGTCTTAGTTAATGAAAGTAAAACCAAAACATAATCTCACACTCTTCTCAACGCTGGTATTCCTTAGATGTCCACTTTATGTACCACTTCCTCAGGCTAAATATTGTTTTCCTGTTCCCGGCAGGGACTGATCACTCAAATGTTACCTTCACACATACTTTTTAAAAATGAATTCAATTGTGTATGTTTAAGACATTAACATGATGTTATAAGATACATAAATATCGTAAATTGGTTACCATAGTGGAGAAAAATTAGCATACTCATCATCTCATATGAGAGTCCCTCAAGAGTAGCAATAATCTTTTGAACATTTTGTTTCTCCTCTTTTCTTCCCTTTCTCTTCTCCTCTTCCTTTTTCCTTCCCACATCCCCCCAGCCTCCAGGTCTTTTCATGAATAATAATAATATCAAGAAAATGAATTGTTATTCAAATACAAATACAGGACATTTCAGGGTTAAGCTTCATGAGGCAGTTAACTTGACCATTAGTAAGTTGCATTTTAGACTCTTCTGATGTACTGACTACATTCATATAAGGCAACAGGATATGCTACATTAGGCCACAGTGTCTTGTCTTAAATTTCAGGTTTTTTTTTTAAAAGTAGGTTTTATTTCTTCCTTGAGAGGGACAGAGAGACTGAGAGGCACCCCACCAGGCTCCTCACACAGCGACCTGCCTCTGTCTTTAGGTGGCTTGGGTCATGGGCATGTTTCCATGTACCCAGTGTGCTCCAGAAGGTCCCAGAGCATGTTATCTCTGTTCTACTGCCGTAGGCACCTGCAATTGCAGTCATGCTGTTGCAGCTGGGCTACTCTCCTTTTTATATCATAGCACCCGTTGCTCTGTTCCTTTTCCTCCTATGATTTTATTTCACTTTTCTTGGGCTTTACAATATATGGTATATTTGACTACGTGCTGTGTGGAAAGAGCATGGACTTTGGCATTGGGGAGATTGAGCTTCAAAGGTTAGCCCTGCCACTCACTAGTTTACTTGCTGTGTGACCTTTGACAATTTCTTAACCTCCTTATTTAAAAACAGCACATGTGTTGCAAGGACCTTATGAGATAATTACAGAAAAGCTTATACATGCAGCAATGCAGGCACATCTCCATGTGCATATATATGCACTTGTGCTTGCAAAATAGTATTACTGTATAAAATATCATTTTGTTCAGTGTTTATTAATATTTTTAATGTGTCAATTGTCTCTACCATTGGACTCTAATCTTTAAAAGGCATTATTATTTATTATTATGTATTATATATATTGTGTTCCCTCCAGAGTACTCGGCATAATGCTTTGTGCAAATTAGGTACTCTTTAAGTGTTTATTTAATTGGATTTTGAGTTCTTTATAAGAATATATATGTATTTTTAGGTCTAAACTCTAAGCCCTGTACAAACAGGTACATGTGAATTACTTTTCTTTTTTTCGAAGTATTACTTTATTTAATTTTATTTTTAATTATTTTTAATTTGCTATAAGGCACATGCACTCACGAGAGAGAGAGCAAGAGAGTGAGAAAGCAAACTACCAAGTGCGGTATTTGAACCGCGGTACGCCATGTGGGAGTCCAGTGCCTTAACCACTGTACCATCTGCTGGCTCAGTGAATTACTTTTAAAAAATAAATGCTTTGATATGAAGTGTTTTCCTTCTCTTAAAAAATTTACCATTTTTTAACTCTAAGTCCTTCAGCTTCCTTTTGTGTTTTGTCGTTGTTGTTTTTGAGTTAATTTGGGGTCCAGAAATCAAATTGTTGATGAAAAAATACAATGCACAGAAAATCTTGGAGGGAGCTTCAGCCATCTTAGCAACCAAATGTTTGTAATTTTTCAGTCTTGCTTCATCTGTAAGTGATTCCATTTTGAAGACCAGGAAAAGAAGTTAAAGGTCAAGGGAATCCAGTTTGCTGGGGTAGTTTGTACCAATCAGGAGAACACCGAAAGCTGAGAGAAGGCAAAGGTCTTCCTTTCCTGGTTCTGTATGCTGCATGGAAATTGGTTTGTCTAAAAAAAAGGAGGTTTGAGATGAGCTTGCAGAGAATAACCAAGAGGAAAAAATTCAGATTGAAGTTGTAATAAGGAAGAAGAAAGTCAAAATAACAAGGATGACAAATGCAAATAATAATTTGCATCTACCCCTGACTTGGTGTTTGGAACCTTTCAACCATGGTAAGGAATGATCTGAGCAAGGGCATTTTATATTTAGTTCTTATGCTCTGATTTCTTACCAGCATAAATTTGACATTGATGTGAACCCTCATCCATGAGAGTTAATTTGTGGAAATGCCAGCAGCTTCATTTGTCTAAATAATACCTCAACATATTTACATTAGTGTACAGAGTTCACAAAACCACAATGGCAAGCAGGGAAGGCTCTGGCTTTCTATGTATACACACAGTGAAAGCTTCAGCAGTTTTGTGTCTTTCTAAATATGACAGATGTATTATCTAACCCTAGCCTAGCAATAGTAGTGCACGCTGATTGACACTACTACTTGCCAGACTGAGGTCCAGGGATGCCCAGGTTCTATTCTTGCACACCCCATTGGCTGGTCATCATGGTGTGTACTGTTCCAGCAACTCAGGAGGCTGAGGCAGGAGGATGATAACATAACAAGACTCTGCCTTGGCAAAAAGGAAGAAAAGAATATTATCTGTAAAAAAAAAAAAAAAAAAAAGATTTTAAAGTGTTATTTTAAAAATTTTTCTTGGCAAATATTCCTCTTCCAAAATATACCTTCGAAAGATAGAAATGAGGGACTGGCAGTTGGCGTAATGGCTATGTTGCTGGACTCCCATGTAGTCGACTACAGTTCGAGTCCTGGACCTGGTGGCTTAAACTCGTCAGGCACGTGTGTGCATGGATGCCCAAGATCCCGAGGGGAGAATGGAGGAGAAGGGATTGCGGCATGGCCATTCTCCCTGGGGGGTGATTTCTCACTTTCTGCTCTCTTTCTGGCGAGCACATGCATCCTATACCAAAAACCTCTCAAAAAAAAAAAAAAAAGACAGAAATAAATAATGGTAGAATAGATTAATGCATTTCACACATTTATTCAACAGCTATTTTAGAGTGGCCTGCTATCTGCCAGACACAGTACTAAGAAAGTAGTACTGAATAAGCAGTGCCTTTATAGAACCTATAGTTTCACACAGAAGGCTGGAGATAATAAATATTAACAACAGTAATAAAACTACATTGTAATTGATATTATAATAAGTGAGTACGGGGTTATGCCCAGGACACCTAAGGCAATCTAACAGTGCAAGCATGAAAGGCTTTGACTAGAAAAATAAAGAACTTCTTTTCCTTTGAAAGGTTTCAAATGACACAAGAACATGTCAAATTTGCATTGTGTAGGATCACCCTATAGAGAATAAATGGGAGAAGGGATGTGGTCACACAAGATGAAGGTGGAATTACCCCCAGCAATTTAATGGAGGTCTTCCAGAAGCTCAAACCAGGTGGTCTGAAGGCATATCAAAGCACTCTGGAAATTCCTTGTAGGACTGAGTATGTACGCACAGGGCTGTACGTGGTAAGGAGTGTAGGAAACAGGATGGTTGCAAAAGCCTTGCTAAACCTAGAGCCATGGATAGGCGCTGGGTCATCACTAGGCAGATAGGATGAAGAGACTGTCCTCATGACACGCATAGTCACCAGGAATTAGGAATTCCTGAATGTTCTTCTTCCTGCCAGCAGTGAATCTCTCCTACACTTGGCCATGTTTTGAGATGTGATCCTTTTAGAACTTGACTTTGGGGGGCTGGCAGATGGCATGGTGGTTAAGGGCGCTGGACTCCCATATGGTCAACAGTGGTTAGCAGCCCGGACCTGATGGCTTACTTTCTCACTTTCCTCTTTCTCTCTCTCTCACTCACTCTGTCCCTCTCTAGTCAAATTTAAAATAAAGAAAGGAAGGAAGGAAGGAAGGAAGGAAGGAAGGAAGGAAGGAAAGAAGGAAGGAAGGAAGGAAGGAAGGAAAGAAGGAAGGAAGGAAGTTAAGTAATTCTTAAAAAAAAAAAAAAGAAAAAGAACTTGACTAGGCAAACATAACTCCATTCTCCCATAGGACACTTTGTGGCTGCTTTGTTGTTTTGGCTTGCAACCTCCAGTTTTCTGAGTAGGCTTACAAACTCTTCATCAGTTATAAAATTCTCTTTTCTAAAATCAACAAAACTTTCAAATATTAAACGTTAGATTTACTGGGCTAGCCAGTGGCATGGTGCTTAAGGTGATTGGATCACACGTGGCCAACTGTGTGGTTGAAGTTCTGGATTTGGCAGCTTGGAAAACATGTTGTGTGTGTGTGTGTGTGTGTGTGTGTGTGTGTGTGCTCAAAATACTGAAGGAGGAGAGGAGGAAGAGAAAAGAGATTGCAGCATGACTATTCCCCATGGGGGAATACTTTCTCACCCTGCAACCCCTTTCAGTCTTTCTTTGGTGAGTATATGTGCTCTATGATGACATTAAAAAACAAACAAAAAAATACAAAAACTTTAGGTTTATTAAGATAGGTGTGTATTGGGAACCAGCAGTTAGCGTAATGGCCATATTGCTGGACTCCCACGTAGTCGACTGCGGTTCGCGTCCCAGACCCGGTGGCTTAAAACTCACACCGGGTGCGTGTGCGTGCGTGCCCAAGATCCCAAGAGGAGAATGGAGGAGAAGGGATTGCGGCGTGGCCATTCCCCCTGGGGGGGGATTTCTCGCTTTCTGTCTCTCTGTCTCTCTCTGTCTGTCTGGCGAGCGCACGCGCCCTATAGCAAAAACCTCTCCAAAAAAAAAAAACAACAAAAAAAAAGAAGTAAGATAGGTGTGTATTACATCATATCTCAGAGAGAAAAATCTTGATCAAAAGTTATTTAAAATGTAAATCAGAACAAAACAACCTGCTTATTGAAGTAGACACTAATATCATTAATAAGATAGTCTCACTTGTTATTCCTACCACCACATTTTCAAATTTAGGCATACTTTTTTAAAAAAGTGTATTTTATTTAATTTTATCCATTTATTTTTTTATTTCAATTTAACCAGAGAGGGACAGAATGAGAGAGAGAGAGAAAGTGAAAAAGCAAGAGAGAGAGAGAAAAAGCAAGCTGCCAGGTCTGGGACTTGAACTGCCATCGGCCATGTTGGAGTCAAGTGCCCTTCACTACACCAGCTGGCGGCCCCTAGGCATACTTTTTAAACTGCTTATCATATTATCATCTAACCTGGCTAGACACCATTTGTCAACTGCAGATTAACCATGGCATTGCTGGTGGGCAATGTGCGTCCTCTATACATAACACATACATGGCCGGACAGTGTTGCTTGACTTCATGCCTAATCTTCCATACGTGTATAGTGGAAAACATAATATGGAAGGAAAAGAAGGCCACTCTATTCCAGAAATGTCTTAATCCTTCACGTTGAGAGTGAACACTGAGTGAAATTAGTTGTAGTCTTAAAATAGAGCAGAATTTAGATATTCTGAAATGCAACTCTAAATGTTAAGCCCGACTTAGGACTCATCATTGAGAGTATACCAAATATTTGGCAGGTTCTTGCTTTACTTTGCAACTTTTGATGATCTTTGATAGTCATAATCACAAAGACTTAAACTCTTAGGAATCACAAAGGTGCTGTGAGAGAGAGAGGTTTCTCACAAAGACTGATACAGTTAGATATGGCTTTTAATTTTTGGCACTATATAATACCATGGTAACAAAATCAGATTCTAAACTCGAATTTCACTTTTTAGGTCTCCCCATTGATTTTGTTGAGAACTGATACATGATTTATGAACATACACACTTTTCTCTGCATATATTATATGTATTCACATTTTCCTTCTTCAAGGTTTGAGTGTTATTTCCTTCAGTAAAGAACTACTTTTATTTTTGACCAAATTATATTTCACATTCTCACATATTTAGCTTAAAGCTATTTCCTCTGATAATTATTCATAATGAATAAAATAAATGTCAAAGTTTTTAGAGTAGTAACCTTTGAAATAAATAGGATTTTAAAACCAGTATATATAAAAATCTTTGTTGAGAGTTTCTATGATTTCATTAGCAAACTTCTCCCTAAAATCTGAAACTTTGTTTATTTTCTGTCTCTACTGTTCTTCTTATTGTTCCATGAAAAACTATCAAAATCCTCCAGATAGTTTATTGTAACTTTTGGTCTTGGTCTTCAATAGTCATGATTGATTTTTGTATAACAAACAAATTTTTGGTACAATATTTACACAGTGTTTCTCAAATACGCAATGGAGGTCTGTGGAAACAGAAGTGCGTAAGATTTTTAAATGTAAAACCATTTGTGAAGTATGCTAGGAACATAGTCAAAGCAATGCTGCCCCACAGTCTTTTGCAAAGTGAAGAATATTCATACCATGAGTAGTGACCTCTGTTACTTCTTTCTGGGTTCCTGTACTATAGGATTTTCATAAAATAGGATTCTGTTCTTCCATCTGAGGACTGGAAATAAAATAACTTGTTGCCTGGTTTAGCTTCTCCAGGCTATTGTTTTTTGGTAAACTCTTTTTTACCTTCAACATCTGGCAAAGCAGCCTACAGACAAGAAAATATCTCTTGAAGGGAAATGTAATTTTTGGCCTCCTTCGTAAAGAGGACTTCAAATGAAACTAGACCTAGTTATGAGCTACACATCCATTTAATATAGCTTTTGCTGAATTCACTTTGGGTAATCTTCACATTCATTTGCAAAGGAATTATAATCTACTGTACTTTATTTGTGGTTTCTGGAAATAATTTTTCTGTTTTCTACACTCTTCCCTTAATATTATTTTCTCTGAGCCAGGCTGTCTAGCCTAATTCTGGGTATAAATAGCTCCAAGTTTGCATTTCTTTAACACTAATGCCCTACTATGGCTGGGTTATGTGAAACCCTTTCTTCTGTTGAACACAAGAAGCCCATGATTATTGGTACCACAGATTCTCACATTCTTAATCAGTTCCACCTGGCCAATAAACAGTAAAGCCCGGACAGCTTCTCTTCTGTGTGGGTTTTCTCCTTTATGGGTAATAAAGCTGTCCTTGATGTGATTTAGGCATCCCTTTGATGCCTGCTAGTTTACTATATTGATATTTTAGGGTGTTGGCAGGGACTGGTAAGACTTCACTACTGGCACCCCTGATCTGTGGCATGGGGTGGTTTGGGGAAGTCAAGGAGGGAAACACAACTGGTAATGTATTTTCTTTTACTTAAATCCATCAAGGGAAAATTTAGAAATGGCCTTGCTGCAACAAACAAGGTCAAGGGTAGTTAGATTTCTTTCAAACCTAGAGAAAGAAAAAAAAAAAGAACGAAGGAAAGAGGAAAAAAACGGGGGGTGGGGAAGAGAGAGGCAATGTTACATAAACTATGAAAATTCTAATTTTCTTTTTGCAATGATGTTTTATTGAAATCATTACTAGAAATCAATCTCCTAGTGTTCAGGTTAAAGAAACAAAGCTGGGCTAATGCTTAGATTTTCTGTATTGAATTAGCTAGCAAGTAGAAGTGTTCTCTGAAGATTTCAGGGCAGAGAGAATGATTTTGAATATTCTCTCATCTTTTTTCCAGATTCAAGTTTTTAAGGTCTATATATTTTCAATGCACAGTTTTGGTAATGTGTTAATGTTTCAAAAGGGATGGCTTTTATTTTTGTTATTTTTAAAATACTAATTTAAAAATCAACTTGTATAAGATATTTAAATTGGGAAGGACTAAGTGGTATGGGAAATTAAGATCAAGAGAGACCAGTAACTGATGTGTCCACAAAAAAATCAAGTGTTTTGTGAATTTGGAAAGCTCTTGCTGGTTGTATTATTTATTTTGAACAATTCCTTTTAACCACATTAACCAATAACTACTAATACTAGACTCCTTCAGACTTCAAAACAATTTTATTATATCGTGCCCTTATTTGTTTCCCTTAATCTTGCCTTTAATTAATTAGAGAAGTTTCCTTCTTGAATGAAATAAATGCTATCAATCTTATCACTACTATCATCATAACATTTCAATCATAAGAAATATTAATTGGCTCCAGTTTAAAGAGTTTAGAGAAAGTTCTGTAATATACAAGAGTGTATTTTCCTGTTAGAGCCTAGTACCTGAAGTTTATCAAATGCATAATTGGCATCATTTTATTTATTTATTTTTAGGTTTTTGCCACAGAGCATGTATACTTGCTGGAGAGAGACAGAGAGGGACAGAGAGAAGGAAAATGAGAAATCACCCCACTGCCCTGGAGAGGTTGGCCATGCCACAATCCCTTCTCCTCTATTCTCCTCCTGGGATTTTGGGCATGCAGGCACATGTACCTGGTGTGATTTTCAAGCCTCCTAAGGTCTGGGATTTGGACCTTAGTTGACCTGTAGGAGTCCAGCACCTTAACCACAACAGCACCTGCTGGCCGCATTGTATTTATTTTTAAAGATTCAAGTTTTCTTCTAAAGTACTTTTGTTCCAAAGTAATTAACCTACCTTAATGAATGTCTATGTATTTATATAACTTTTAAATAATTTTACTTGGGAAAGATTTATTTTGCAGGTGGCGAAGTAAACTGTTGGAAATACCAGAGTATATTAAACATGAGCAGAATCTTGTGTGCAGGTGTGTGTGTGTGTATGTGCGTGTGTGTGTCTCTGTAAGACCAGATATTCAACAAACATGTACTGAGCACCTGTTATGCGCATGCTAGGTACTGAATGAGGGGCAGAAGTACAAAACTGGATAAAACACAGTGCCCAGCCTTGTGTAGAGTAGTGGAGTGATAGATTTTCAAATAGACAATTAGAATAAAAAGTGATAGTATTGTAAGAACTGCTAATTTTGCCTGGGGAAGTTGAGAAGTTCCCCTGAGGAGGTAACATGTGAATTGAGCTTTGTGTGGTGAAGTAGAATTTGGTAAGAGCAGGGCAGAGAAAAATACTGCAGTTAAGGGGCAGTGTCTGAAAAGACTTTGAGGAGGATCCGAGAATAACTGAGGTATGGATGACAAAGACAAGCATCAGGAACTGTCATTTCTTCTTCTAATTTTAACTATTAGCACCTCTGAAAAGGCTTATGAGAAGGCAGGTTGGTTTACACATCATCAGTCTCTTCTAATATTTAGGTAATTGAGAGTATTTTTTAAAACTAGTTTTTTAAAAAATTCATGATATGCTCCTGTGTGATAGTGAGAGAGAGAGAGAGGTATGAGCACCCTCTCTGCAGGGTCTGGTCACACTGTGACCCCCTCCTTTCAGTCCAACCTGCCCAATCTTGGGCACTCTTGCATGTGCTGACCAGGTCAGAGAGTCGAACCGTGGTTGCTATGTAGGATCTGGCTTCTTTAACAGCACCTTACATCTGCACCATGGAGCTAGCCCAGTGGGAAGTATTTTGGAGGACTAAAAACTACAGCTATTATAAGACAGAATGAGAGTCTGCAGGGAACACCTCATGTCCATGTATCCCATTTTTCCAGGATTTGTGCCTGCTTACATGAATTCTCAATGCACATATATGTTTATCAAAAAGATAAACCTATTAGATAGCTTGACACCATTTGGTCAAAATTAACAGAAGGAATTTTTTAGATTTATATGAAGTCAATGCTTTTAGCTGATTTTAAACAATAAGATAACTGAAACTTTGATAAAATCAGGTTTTGGTAAATCCTAAGTGTGAAGGAAAAGATATTTTTCAGTGTTTGTCATATGAGGTAATATTTATAATATTTTTCTCATATATTTCTCCATGGAAATAAAATTGATTCAAATGCTGATAAATTAGTATGTCAGCATAATTGAAACTGGGCAAGTGAGAGAAATACTGTTACTCTCTCCATAGTACACACCCCTTCATACTTGAGGCAGCCATAAAAGGAAATGTCTCAGTGTCACTTGAAATACTTATATGGTTAAACTTAAACTAAGGCAGAGTAATAATTCAGTTTCGCAAATGATGTGGCATACCACCAATAAATACGTTGCTGGACTACTGGAGGTCTTTTTTTCATGCAGAAGTATAATTTTCTGTGGAAAATTTAAATATTTTAATGTGTATTAGATTGGAGGAAAAAATCGTATAAAAAAACAACTAAAGGTATTCATTCTACCATTAAAAATCACATAAAAAGAATAAAGCTATTTCAGTCCTTTATCATAATGTGGGCATATTTTTTAGGCTATGTTTGGGCACACAAATTTTAATTTAATTAGATAAAAAATAAATTAAAGATGTAATTTGTAGGATTCTATATGATGTGAAATTGTGCCTGCTTAAACTTATTTTCTCCTTTTATAGTTGACTATCGCACTTCCTGTAGATATTGTTGTCTGCCAAATGCATTCTTCTGTGCACTTGGACAAGAAATCTTCTCGTTTCCCCTGAAATCACAATTCATTGTTACTCTACCTCCACCACAGAAGGCTCATCTTGCTTGCTTTGGACTGCTGCTAAGCAGATAGGAAAAACCCAGAGTGAAGAATCTGACTCTAGGACTCCGAGGAGCTCTGGGAGTATCCCTGAGCAATGGCTCTTACTACATTATTTCAGAGCCTGGAGAAACTACCAGTGAACACATGGCCATGAGAACATCCCTCGATGGACGCCACGTTTTGTTCTGTGGTTTTGTTCCTGTAGGGGAATGGCCTGGTTATCAGAGCTGCTCTTGGATTGGGTTTGCATGGACTGCAGCGATCTCCTGATTCCTCAGCAGCATTCCTAGTATAGCTGTTCTGAGGCATCGAGTTGCTCTATAGTAAGTCAAAGGAGCTCTCAGTCAGATATTCCCAAAACTATCATTTCCCCCCAGGATTCTGCAGGACCTCAGATGTGTCTAGTACTAAAGCAGATAAGAAACTCACTTTTACTGATAGATTGACTAAATTAATCATCAGGAATTTTCACCAGTATCTTAAGGATAGATGCTTTCCCTGCTTCTCTTCATCCTTCTATAGTCTCCCCTTAGCACAGTATTGCTCGTCAGCTTTTAACATACCATATAATATATTTACTTTATACATTTCTATCTGCCTTCTTTCTACCCCTCACAAGAAAGTAAACTCTAAGATCTTTTTTGTCTTTTTTATTCACTGATGTATCCCACTCATCTAGCAGAATGCTGGGCCTGAGAAGAGTTTAAATGTCCAACAACTATCTAGCTAAAACCATATAATTCAAATGTATATTGTACAATTTTCAAGAGCAAGACCCAAATTGCTTTTCTCATGATATCTCCCACTGTCAGATTTAAAATAAGGTGACTTTTTTTTTTTTTTTAATGTTTGTTTGTTTGCTTTACTTTTTTTTTTTTTTTTTAAGGTTTTGCCTTAGGGCTCCTGCAGTTGCAGAAAAGAGAGAGAGAGAGAGAAAGAAAGGAAAAGTGAGAAATTGTCCTCCAGGGAGGATAGCCACACCCTTCTCCTCCAGTCTCCTTTTGGGATTTGCTTTTGGTTTTTAATTGCTAGAGGGTGAGTGTGCTTGAGAGTGGGAGAAAGAGAGAAAGAGAGAGAGAGAGAGAGAAACAGAGAGCCCTCCAATGGGATGTGGTCATGTTGCAATCCTTCATCCTTTCAGGATTTGCAGTGCACACAAATGTACCTGGTGTGTTTTTCAAGCCACTGAGGCTGGAATTTGGATCATAGTTGGCCATGTGGGATCCAGCTTTTTATGCACAGTGCTATGGATCAAGTCCAATAGTAATTCTTATATAAATCAAGGATCAGTTTAGCATTTCATGCTAATAACCAAGTGAATTGCTTAAGAAAATTACATTACTTGTAATGATTTTCACCAGAAAAAATAGAAAAAGTAGTTTTTTTCACCTTTCTTTTTAAGTGTATTTATTTATTTTTCCCATGAGCAAGAGAGAGAGAGAGAGAGAGAGCATCCTCAGCCAGCTCTGGATCATGGGCAGGGGCCTACTCAATGCGCTCAGGGAGGTCTGTGGATATAATCCTGAACCATCCCATGAGAGTCAGCCTCACAGAGTGTTGTGTTTTATTACTGTGCCACTATCTGGCCCCGTTTTTCTTTTCAAGTTTTTTGAACAGAGTTTGAGGTAAATAACCAGTTTTGTGATAGATTGTTTTGATCATTTTAATCCCCCTCCCTAATTTGTTCTCAAAGTGAGTTCTAAAGGATTTTTACCTTTACAAGTGGGTCACTGTTATGAAATACCAGTGCAAATACCGTGTGAGTTGATAGGGAAGTTCTAGGCTGCAGTCAGTCAGCTCTCACCTGTTTTTCTTTCTTTTTTTTTTGGAGAGGTTTTTGCTATAGGGCACCTGCGCTCGCCAGACAGACAGAGACATAGAGACAGAAAGCGAGAAATCACCCTCCAGGGGGGATGGTCACGCCGCAATCCCTTCTCTATTCTCCTCTCGGGATCTTGGGCACGCACGCACACGTGCCCGTGTGAGTTTTAAGCCACCAGGTCTGGGACTTGAACCGTGGTCAACTATGTGGGAGTCCAGCGACATAGCCGTTACGCTAACTGCTGGTTCCCTCACCTGTTTTTCAAAGTCACTCTCATCTGTAAGAAGAGCATTCCTAGTGGTGGTACAATATGATCTTGGGCAAGTCATTTCTCATTTTTTTTTAGAGAATTATTAACTTTTATTTATTGTTATTAGCATTTTTAAATTTGCTATAGAGTGCAAGCACTCACCAGAGAGAGACAGAAAGAGAAAGAGAAAGAAAGAAAATGAGAAAGCAAGCCACCAGGTCTGGGACTTGAACCACAGTTGGTCATGTGGGAGTCCTGTGCCTTAATCACCATGACACCTGCTGTCCCCACCATTGCTCATTTTGAAATGATATTATTTTAAATGTCTTTTCAAGGTCAAAATGCTATCTAAAGAAAGCATAATGTTTACTGTCTTTCTGAAAACGTCATATTTTCACAGTACAATCATTAATATGCAGCAATTTTCATTCTAAACAGTATGACAAAATGCATATTTCATAAACCTTTATTTACATATAAATAAGATGAAAAGAGTAAATGGTGTTTATTAAACTATGATGACAATAGTTAAACTCTTTAGGCCAAGAGAGCCTGGGAACCAATTAATAAAAATTGAGGACAATTATATCACATGATACCATTTTCTCCAAGTTTTCTTTTTTTTTAAAGGCTCCTATATATTAAATCCTATTTTCACTCCTTTCTTTCTCAGTTGTCTACCTTTCCAGGTTCACCTTATTGATTAGGCATGACAGGTATGCACTTTAGATCCTAGCAGATTTTTTTTTCTGGCAGAGGGCATGCACACACACTTCAGAGAAAGAAAGAGAGAGAGACAGTGAGAATGCGGTCATGCTGCAATACTCTTTCCTTCAATTTTCCATCCCATCAGGATCTTGGACACATATTCCTACATGCCTGACATATTTTTAAAGCTGACGGACTGGAATTAGAACCATGGTCAGCCATATGGAATCTCACTTCCTCTGAATAATGCCTAACTGTGGCATTGTAGGCTGGCCCTTTTAATTTTTATTTATTTACTTATTTATTTATTTTGAGAGGTTTTTGCTATAGGGTGCATGCGATCTCCAGAAAGACAGAGAGAGACAGAGAGATAGAAAGTGAGAAATCATCCCCCAGGGGGGGATGGCCACGCCCCAGTCGCCGCAGTCTCTGTAGTCCCTTCTCCTCCATTCTCCTCTTTGGATCTTGGGCACACACGCACACACACCCAGCGTGAGTTTAAGCCACCGGGTCCGGGACTCAAACCGCAGTTGACTACGTTGGAATCCAGTGACATAGCCATTATGCCAACTGCTGGTCCAAATTTTTATATATTTATATTTTAACTAGTGGCTTTTTAAGACCATTTGAAAATATCTGAGTGCTAAAAACAAATGATGTATTTCAAAGTCCAAAGAAAACCCCCATAAAACTAATGCTGATAAATGTTTAATTAACTGTCTATAAAACAGAAATTAAATCTGCTTCACTATAAAACAGAAATTAAATCAACTTCACTATTTGTTAAAATGAGTATTCATAAAATTTTCATGACATTTAGAAACAATATGTAATTTAGATTTCTCTTTTTTGTAAGAATTTCTGAATATGGAAGATAATTATCATAAAATTGTAGCCAGTTGTAAATTCAGTGAGAGGCTTAGCTAAAGAATTTCAGGAGCAAAATTACCAGAAATACTTTCAGAATATTTTACTAACAAAAATATATATGTATATTTGAGTATATATTAGCACATTTTCTATTAAGTGTAATAATAAAATAGTAACAGTAACTAACATTTATGAAAAGTTTATTATACATCACATATTATTCTAAACTCTTGTTCATTATGGATGTGCTACTGATTTTTTTCTGTCTCTTTCTCCTTCATATCTAATTAGTCTCTAATCCAACATTTTACCTGCAATTTTTCTTTAAACCTGTTCAACTATTTTGTCTCTGAATTGACTCCAATCGATTCCCCAAAGTTGGATTCCAATTCTTTAAATGAACAACTGCAAATGTGTCCTCGTATCCCCACCTGTCTCACCAGTTTGGTCTCCGGAGTTAAGAACAATGCATTAAAAGTCAAAGTCTGTTTCATGTTTGTCCTTAGCTCTAAAACTATTGTGATAAGGAACAAAATCCTAAACTTGACCTATAGATCACAACCAGTTTTGCAGCCAGCCCTTCTCAGGGGTCCCCTCTTTAGGTTTTTGTTTTTGTTGAGAGGTTTTTGCTATAGGGTGCGTGTGCTCACCAGAGACACAGAGAGAGACAGAAAGACAGAAAGCGATAAATCACCCCCCGGGGGGATGGCCACACCACAATCCCTTCTCCTCAATTCTCCTCTCATGATTTTGGGCACGCACGCACATGTGCCCTGTGTGAGTTTAAGCCACCAGGTCCGGGACTCAAACTGCGGTCGACTACATGGGAGTCCAGTGACATAACCTTTACACTAACTGCTGGTCCCCCCTCTTTAGGTTTTTGCCAGAGGACTTGAACAAGTCATGGAGCCTTCTGCCTCAGAGACCAGGAGAGAGAGAGCTTGAGGACTGCTCAGGAGGGGTATTTGATATACACCTGAGATTACTACCAAAAAGCAGGTGTGAGTTCAACCTGAGAGGGAAAGGAAGAAAGAGACTGTGATGATGCTTGCAGGCCTGGCTAGGTGCTGCACGTACACAGTTTCATCTAACTTTCATGCAGCCTTTGAGGATGGCGTTATGATGGTGTGAGAATGAACTGCTCAGGGCAGTGCAGCCGGTGAATGCCAGAACTGGGCTTTGGGACCTGACTCCAAAACCAGCATTTTTTTTTTTTTTCTGCTATGTTACTACTCTGCCTTGCTGTTTGATCACTGTTATAATCTCAGTCTTTCCAGAGCCTCAAGACACCAAGTATGTCCCAATAAATATTGAGCGAATGGAACCCCAGAGCAAACCACCTCTAGCCTAGAGGCTTCTGCATTGAAAAAAAGTGCTTGCTTTGTCCTGGGAGTGAGCATGATTCTTGCAGAGGCCAGGTGACCCTCTTCACACATATCTGTATATACACCTGGATTCTGGAGATTAAAGACCTTATTATTTGTGCACTATTATTAATAAATCTGATTTATACACACACATACACATTCATACATAAATACATATATATATATATATATATACACATACATCAGTATGTAAATATTTCATCATAACTGCTATGAAGCTTTTTTGCAGATGTAAAATATAGTAAGTCTCTGAATACAACGACACAGTATTGCCATAGCTTTTAGAAGTACCTGAGTACACTGTTCTGTTTCATTTTTATCAGCAAGTATACATACCTATTTCAAAATGATTGCTCCAGTAAGGCAGATATCCATTCAGAGGCTTGCCTGGCAGCTGCTTACCACCAGCCAATCAGTTTCTCATGCCCAGACCTCTTTCTCTCAGCAAAGGAGCAGCTGAGCTGCTAGATGATAACCACATGCTTGAGGGGTGGATTGTTGCCTCCTCAGAGTACCTCAGAAGTGCTTCCATAATTCTAGATATCTTTAATGATTTCTCTATGTGCAGTTTTAAAAAATTTGTTTAAAGATATAACCAAGATTTATGACACTTTAGACCCGTTCTTTGACTAAAATGGAAACCAGCAATGGTTTCAGCCGTCCTCCCCACATTGTTTCCTGAATTTTTAAGAGCCATGAATAGTTCTTTATAAATAATTTTTCATCATAAGAAGTTTTCAATACAGACTTTTGATTATTTTTCCCAGTAAATAAAAATTCGTCAAGTAAAATATCTCCTCTTGGATTAAACATAGGACTAGAGGAGGATGTGGCTCCAGGAAGTGAGTATGGGCTTGTACCCGGATGAAGGAGAGCCGTCGTGGGCCTGCATTTGGTTTTATTCCTGCACTTTGCCTTCTCCACCTTAGTCAGGTCCTGACAGTACTCCTACTTCACCAGAGACGGTGTCCAAAACTGGACTCACTTAGGGTGGGTGAGAATGATGAGGTGGGAGCTGTGACATGCTCCAGGGGAAGGCGTGTCTGTGGGAGGTAGCAGAGCAGGGAATGGGGTTCCAGGCAGCACAGTCCTAGATGGAGTTCTGCTTCTGTTACTTCCCAGCATGTGAACTTGACCAGCTTTCTAACTTTTGACATCCTAGTGTTTTTGCCTACTAACAGAGATCATAACACTTTGCATTTGTGTTTTTATGAGGAACAAAGAAGTAAACACAATTGTTGGTTTCTTAGAGTTAACATAATAAATCACACAAATGAGGTAGCTTAAACAACAAAAATGTATTCCTTCAGAGTAAATGATACACTAGAGGGCAGAAGTCCCAAGTCAAGGCATTGGCAGGGCCATGGTTCTGGGAAAGAACCTATACTAGCTTCTAGCTTCTGGTGGTTGGTTACTCACCATCTTTGGTGTTCCTCGGCATCTTACCACATAATACCAATCTCTGCCTCGACCTTCACATGGCTTTCTTGTGTGCCTGTGTATTTCAAATATCTCTCTCTTTATGAGGGTATTCATATTTGGACTCATTTTAATCCAGTATGACCTCATCTTACTTGATTATATCTGTAAAGACTCTATTACCAAGTAAGATCTAGGGATTAGGGTTTCAACATAGCTTTTTGGGAGACACACAGCTATATCAAATGTTTAGCACAGTGGCCATATATATGCATATTTCATAACCTATTGCATTTTCATTTTTTGATATGCAAAAATGCATTTTGATATTAGAAAGTTTCATTTTGGTCCCATAGAAGCCATTTTTTATGAGCATCAGCTTATTCATATTTTCCTTACTTATATTCCATGTTTTTGCATCATCATAATATTCTCATTTTTGAGACTTCAAAGTTTAGTAGTTTTTACTTTATGGGATATTATATAATGATGTTTAAAGGATGTAATGAGTAAAAGAAACTGAGATGTCTTGTACCTGTCCTACTTAAATTGTCTTGGTTAATTTGAAGATCAAATGGTGACTTAATGTGTGAAGACAAGATTAGCAAGTGATAATAGATACTCCTTGTGACTTACTAGGTGCCAGACTTCATTCCACAAGTTTTGTATGTATTTCTTTACTTAATCCTCACAACAACCCCGTGTGGTACATACTAATACTATCCCCAGTTTATAGGAGAGAGAACTGGCAGATGATGGCTTGATGACTTACTGATGGAGGAGGGAGGTTTCCATTCAGCTAGTCAGTCTGAAGAGTCTGTTCTTATTTACTCTATGCTATCCTACTTCTGTTAAAAACATGTACAAAAGTATCAAGTGATGTATATATACAGTGTAGTACAAAATGATGCATCTTGCATGGGAATGAAATTTCTGGCAACAGGCAAAGTTGAGTTCAGGGTTGAAGTTTATATTTACTTGATTATTTAGTCTAAAATCAGCAAGTTAGGTATGAGAGCCACATTAAAATAGGTCTAAAATATTTTAGTTACTAAGAAGTCCAGATTATATTCTAGGTGTTTTGGGTAATAATAATAAAGTTCTTGTATTTGGCTTTAACTTCAAAACAAATGTTTTCATTATACTTTTCCTTGTACCCTCTTGGGAGAAAAATTAAGAAGCACCATTTAAAAAAATAACAAATTATATCCTAAGCCATCTGAAAGATGAGTTTTACCTTTTGGTTATTGGAGAGTTTACCTTCCAAATAAAACTAAAATATACATAATTTCTCATTTCTAACATTCTCTTAAGTCAGGGCACACTCCTACTCTGAATGACTATATAGTTCTTTTACTTTGCACCAATTTGGAAAGAAAAACTATTGGTAACACTGGTATCTCCCCAATTTTTCCAGTATTTACTTGCCTGACCTTACTCTTTCTGGTCACCAATACTTTTGGTGACATTGATGAATGAAGTAGCAGGTGATTTTCAGAGACAGATATCTTGTCCAAATCTAATTGATGGCACAAAAAGCCTTTAATGTTTTTGTCCCATGACCAAGGGAGAGGTAAAGAGATTACCCCCCTGTTCTCTCAGTATATAAGAAATCAGCATGTGAGGAATGTTGGAGGTGGCTGGATAGATAGGGATTAAAAGTAGGATTTTTATATTTTTATGAACTTTCTTTTTTGATAAAGAACACTAATTACACATGAAGTTAACGTTGGGTCATCAGAAACGTCATGACGCATTTTTGCATAGAAAACTACATCATGACTTTTCCGACAACTCAATAGAATGCAGTATATGCTGTGGAGAAAGAACAAATACCTATTGTAACACCAGCTCTGGAATTAGATTCTTTGGTTTCAAGTGGTTGCTTATTGCTTCAGAGCTTTGTGTCCACAGGAAAGCTACCTAAGAGCAAGGGGCTTCAGTTTCTTCACCTACAAAGCAACAATACTAGCCATTTCCTGTTTTATTGTTAACAGTATCATTAATCCTAAGAGAGAACAATGACTGATACATCGTAAACCCTCCATCAAGGCTAGTAATTACTATTATTATCAATAAAGAACACTATTATTGGGGCTAGCAGGTGGCATGATAGTTAAGGTGTTAGACTCCCCACAAGATTGATGTCAGTTCAAGTCCTGGACCTGACAGCATGAAAATCACTCAGAGTGAGTGTGCATGCATGCTCAAAATCCTGAGAGGAGAACGTAAGAGAAGGGATTTGGCATGGCCATCCCTGCTAGAACATGATTTCTTGCTTTCTCTTTCATTGTCTCTCTCCAGCAAGTACACATACCTTATGGCAAAAACCTAAAATAAATAAATAAATACAAAGGATTTTTTTTTTTTTTTAAAGAACACTATTATTTCTTTTTCCTTTTATGCCTGGAAAACTCTAACTTTTTCTTGGCTATCCCATTGCCTTTTGTAAAATCTTCTCTGATAATCAATTGCTCCTCCTTGAAAAGTTTGCATTAAATGGTTCACCACGTTCCAAGGATATGCTTGTATATTTTTCTTCTCCACTAACTTGTAAATTCTTAGAAGTCAGAAATTGTCTAATTTGGGGAGCAATTTCTGATATAGGTCTCAGTATATTAGGTTTCTGTGATTAATGAATTAGTAAAAATGGGGAGAATGCTAGGATTTAACATGAATTTTGCTTTATTTATTGTCTATTTTATACTGTCAAGTTGAAGTCCATTGCTAGAATCCATTATTGGCAAGAATGAGACTAGTGAATTACCCCAAAGAAGATCATCAAAATCCTAGTAAAATCCAATATATGGTTTTGGAATTATGCTTACTTTTGGTAAAATGATACAATGCCATATTGATGGAAGTATCAAAGTGTAAATGATTGAAAGAGACTTATTCTAAGCCAAAGCTTAAGGACTGCAGCCAGCATGCAGCCAGAATGAGCATATTTCAGATAGCTCCAAACATGCTCACTGAAGTTTTTACAAACCTCTAACAGGCTTTAAGGGCAGAAATTATAAGTGGGAGGAAAGGGGAAGAGAGGACTATCCCAGCTGTTTTGGGACCCTGACTACCAGGATCAGTAACAAGGGTGGCATCTGTCCAAGGTAGGACAGGCCGTCTCTGGCAGATGTTTTCACAGTAGTAGTCCTTGGGTCAGGTTACAGTGGTCTTTCTACAAGATTGTGATTCTGGCAGAGTTTTCTAAATAACAGTTCTTATTATTGGACATACCAGTATAAGAAAACACTTCCTCCATGACCCTCCTGACTTGGCTTATTCAGGATTGATATAAATGATATTGTTGGATTCTGAAAAACTTTCCCAGTCATACAATTATAAAAGCATAATTTGTTTTCCTCCCTCTGATCTCAGTCCTTTTGAATAATGTCTATTTCTTTCTAACAGGTTATTCTTTTTAAGGTGCTGCCTTCAACAGTTTTTCTGCTCTAAAACCTACAATGTTTTCTAATACCTAGTGAGCATTATATTGGCACTTGCTAAATATTTTAATCTTTTTTTTTTTTTTAAGTTGTAAGAGGGTACTCAGCAGAGAGTCAGAGAGGGAGAAAAAAACCTCTTATGGGGAATATTCACATTGCAGTTTTTTCTCCTTTATCCTGATGGGAATTTGAACATGCATGCACACATGCCTGATGTGTTTTTCAAGCCTCCAGGGTGGGCATTTAAACAGTTTGAAGCACAGTTGGCCATGTGGAATCTGGCTCCTTAACCACTAACTTACAAGATTGGTCTGTATACTAGCTAAATTTTTGAGTGGTTATTTGGGACCAGGTGCTGTACTAAGCATTTCCTTACCTTATCTCATACAATCAGCACAAGTTCCCTGTTCAAAAAGAGACTCAGTGAGAATAGATCCTTGTCTTTTTAAATCAATACTACGCTTAGATTTAATGTTTGACTGATGCTCTTAAAAAAGTTGAATGAGGTCAGCTGTGAGGGTGCATTGATAATGCAACACTCGGTGATGCTGAAGTCACATGAGAAGATCCTGGGTTCAGTTCCAAGGTCTTCCTATACACGTCAGGCCTGCATGCCCAGGATCCTGGCTGATTGAGACAGGGATGTGTTCCAGTATGAAGACCCTGTTGGGAGGTGCCCGCCACCCCCTCTTTCTCTCTGTGTTGGAGGAAAGAAATTAATAAAACTAAAAAAAAATGTTGAGTGAATAAGTTAAGTACTATCATTATCCCTGTCTAATAGACAAGGAAAGTAAGAAACAAAAATTAACCCAGCAAATAAAAGGTAGAGTCAAGATTTTAACACATGTGGTCAGTCTCCCTCTTCTACAGATGGGTATCCTAAAGGTTATACTCTACCCTTTTCGGCCTAGTGTGCAGAGATTGGAACATTCTAGTCCACCAGAAGGTTTAATCAGGACGCTTTGTCACGTGGTTAGTGACCTTGTGAAGCTTTTTTCCAACGATACAGTGTTTGCCCTCCCCAGATCATCCGTGTCTTTTTACTATTGATCTTGTTGTGCCAAATAGATTTCAGCTCATGAAAAGCCATGTGTCTTATTATTCCTTATTATCTCTCATATTATTCCTCATTATCTCTCATATTATTCCTTATTATCTCTCGTTGGTCTAATTCAAGCAGCCAACTTCACAACTGAAAATTAACCGTTGATTCCACTGCAGTGGTACACCAGTAGTGCCTCGATTTGGGAGGCATGGTGCAATGTATTCCAGGGAAGAAGTGATAGAAATGGATGTATAAAAACAAAACAAAACAAACAAGATGTAATTAAGATGAAGAGCCAATAAAATTCACTAATAAATTTTATGTGAAGGTAGACAAAAAGAGAATTACAGATAATTCCGAAGCTTTTGGTGTGAGGTATGAGTAGACAATTGAACCATTGATTGAGGAGGGGCTGCCTTGCAAAGGGACAGAGAATAAAGAACTTAATAGATAGATCAAGATCTTAAAGAGATAGGCAATAAGTACTTATTTAGTTCTTTGCTTATTCACCATCTTAATCTACAAAGAATGTGAAGCCTTTCCCAATGGAACACATATTATGAAGAATGATAAAATAGACATAGAGATTAAGGAAGATAAGATCTATAAGCTGAAGCAGAAAGTCAAGTACAGGGTAGAAAAGATATATGCAGGTGATTAGACTCTAAGTATTACTATCATTCAGCCTCGGGTTTGGCTCTGAGGAAAAATGGAGTCCTGCTCAGTTACTTCATTTTCATTATCAGTTCAGAAGAAGCATAACTATCCCTCAAGAGAGGCAAACTTTTCCAGGTCTTAAATTTTAAAAGAAGTTCCTAACAATAAGGCTCAGAGTAGGATGCACTTAAGAAGGTAGTGTGATATTTTTTATTCCATTTCAGTCCACAACCTTCTTAGGAAAGGACTATGCTAAGTAGACATAATAATATGCCTATGGAGTGCTTTGAAGACTTTAGAATTCTGAATAGCATCTGCACTTGAGGAGTGCTTTCCTAAGTCTAGATTCCCTTAAATGATACTGACTGTCTTCAGTGGAGAGAACTAGCCACTCATCTTTTAGCTGGATTTAGACATCATCATTTATGGAGGATTTTGTGGCCAATGGTTTAGACTGCTTAGTATGTGGTGATAAAGGTCTTGGTTTGTACTAAGAGCTCAGGATGATTTGGGGTCCAAATTTCAAAGACAGACTACTTTACTCTATTCCCACAGGTCTCCTTTGGTATTTTGTTTTCTGAAATAATTCTTCCCATGTATCCCCAGAGACAAGTTCTTTACAGGACTGTATGTGGTGACATTTGTGATGAAGAACATACACTCCTACAATTCTACATAGACCAGGTAATTTTGAAGTTTGAGCCATGTCTCATGACACACATGTGTATCAAACATCTGGCTTACCTATTAAGTTAAAAAAATGGTTGGAAAACAGGTCTCTTTCTCTGAGCTTCATCCATAGAAGCATTTTTATCTACTATCTGTGGTTAAGGATGGAGTTAATAATAATAATTTGAACATGGGAATCTTTCTTTAGAGCATGCTACAGATGTAGGAAGATACCTTCTTTATAACAAAGAGATCTGCTTTTTGTTGTAAAGTTGTAATGAAATTGCTTTTTACAATAACATATTCAATCAAGTAGCATAAATATTTTAAAGTGTTACCTTTCTTTGTGTATTTGATGGAAGTGCTCATACAACAAAGAAATTATGGAGGGAAAGCTGTATAAAAATCCATGGCAATATAAAGTTAGGTTTCACATCGCTTAAATTTCTGGATATTAAATATTTATGATGAGCGAGACAAATATTTTATATACTATAATATTCAGAGCAGTGAAACTACTATCAAAAAGAATAAAGGCTAAAATGGGGGAAATACTTATCTCTTTTTAATTCAGAGGCAATTTGGAGTTGTTGATTAAATTCATGGGAATAATAAAAATCATAGCATACTGAAATATCTTACATGTTAACACTTATCCATGAATAATCTCAAATTGTATTGGTATATGTTATCTCAATTATCCTTGCAGTCACACACTTAGTATTGTAAAATCATGAAATACATAATGATGTTTTGTGTGCTAATTTATTAAATTATGGTAATGTTTATTGGTCACCTATGAGTAAGGCCCTGTTAGAAATGACAAAGGTGATTTATGGCCCAGTTGGGAAATGGCTCAAATGCAACTAACTCTAATAAAATTCACACTTAAGTAAGTGTTTTAATGCAGGGTCAAAAGAAAAATGAAATAGAAAGAGATTAAATCCTATTATGAACCTATGGAAAGGTCTTGTGAATCTGAGAGAATTTTTGAGGGAAAAACATAAAGGGAGCCTTTTTAAAAAAATATTTAATTTAACTATATTTATTTACCCATTCATTTATTTATTTTAATTTGACCAAAGAGGAACAGAGAGAGAGAAAGTGAGAAAGCAAACCTCCAGGTCCAGCCATGTGGGAATCCCATGCCCTTAACCACCATGCCACCTGTCGGCTTCATTGATAAATGAAGATAAGAAGGTTAGAAAATGATTATAAGTGTGTTTTAGCATATTTCTACTTCTTTTCATTACTTACTGTTTCAAAAGAAAGAAAGGCTTCAAAAAGTCTTCAAAAGAAAGAACAGTAGCGCAAACTCTGTAGAGATCAAGGATGTAATTGTTTGGAAGGTAGGTTGGAAGGAGGGACAACAAATGAGGTAAGACACGTGATGCTTTTGTAAGAGGGAAAGGAACGAGGGTGGGGATAATATCTATTGGACAAATCAGAAGGATGTACATGAACTGGTGGTGATATGCACCCATCAATTCTGTACATGTGAGGTTCAAAAGGAACAAAATAAAAGAAAGAGGATGATGACTGCCTTGAGAGTCCAACAATTAGAAGGTTATCGAGACGGGGGGAACTAGTAGATGGTATAATGGCTGCATCACTGGACTCCCATGTATGCGACCGCTGTTTGAGTGCTGGACCCGGTGGCTTAAACTCATGCTGGATGCTTATAAGTGTGTGCCCAAGATCTGAGAGGACAATGGAGGAGAAGGGATTGTGGAATGGCCATCCCCCCGTGGGGGTGATTTCTCGCTTTCTGTCTGTCTCTGTATGTCTTTCTGGTGAGGGCACATGCCCTATAGCAAAAACCTCTCCAAACAAACCAAACCAAAACAGAAAAGGTTATAGGGATGGGCCTGTCCCAAAGCTCAGTGATTAAGCTCTGTGCATAGGGAGCTGGATCCCTATGGTTGGTTCAATTCCTGGCCCCCGAAGCTTGCAGAACACCTTTGCCATGTATGTGTGAGTGACCAGAATCCTGATGGGATGGACAAATGGAGCAAAAAGAATTGTGGCATGATCATGTCCTCTTGGGGGAGGGTTTTTCTCTCTCTGGCGAGTACACTATCTCTCTGCATAAAGAAAGTTATGGAGGTGACCAAGAGCCCTTGATAGTTAAGACATTTGTCCTTTTTTGTTGTTGTTAAATGTGTTGATAGAAAGATATTGTAATAACTTTTTAGGGGAGTTATACAAACTAATGAGTAAGAGTTAGGACTTTGGCATCAAATAGAGCTCATGAGTTGATGAGCTGCAGTCCTGACTCCACATTGATTTTGAGGGTCCTACCTAATTTAAGGTTTAGTTTTTCCTTTTTAAATATCATCCAAAGGGATGATATGAGGATGAAATGAGATCATCTATGTAAATTCTTAGTATAGTGCCTGCCGAGCGATGGTCAAGAAATGAGTAGTTTGGAAGATTTTCAATTTTCTTTTCTTTCTTTGACAATGGCTATTGCCTTTATATCCATTTCCACTGCATAAGGAATTCTGGGTCATAATTTTATTCCTCAGACCTGCCTTGCCATTTTCCTATTGTTTTAGAAACCCACAGTTGTAAAAAAGGATAGGGATACCAGATTTCTTTTTTCTTTTCTTTTCTTTTTTTTTTTTTTCAGTCTGGATTTTTAAAGAACTATTATTTTTTTCTGTGTCTTTGTATTCCAAAAGTTTCACTGGAGTTATTTAGCTCTAGGTGCTTTTATCAATCAGTTAATCTGGAATATGTATGACCTATTAGTCCACATACAAAATTCTCTCTTTAGTGCAGAAAAAAATAATTATAGTTTTGGTTATTGCTTTTGTTCCACTTTTAATCCGTACTTTTTTGTATTCTAACATGTTCTTCATAAACATTGCATAAGTAGTTCAGTATATTAGTCTAATGTATGTGCCTGAAAATATTATTAATTATATGTTCATAATTGTTAGATTTTCACCTTTCAAAATTTTACTTGGCTCACTCTAAATTTGATAACTCCTTTCTTCACTAAGAAAGCAGTTTCCTACTTTTTCTCAGGTGAATTTTAAAGCAAATGTTGATTTCACCTAGGTATATTGAGAGATACATTTAATGCTTTTGAATTTTGATATGTTTCAGGAGAGATGTTGGGGCTGGCAGGTGGTGTGGTGGTTTGAAGCTTTGGACTCCCACATGGCTGACTGTGGTTTGAGTCCCAGACCTGGCGGCTTGCTTTCTCTCTCTCTCTCTTTCTTTCTGTGTGTGTCTCTTCCTGGTCAAACTGAAGAACGATAATAATAAATAAAATAAATAATTCTCTTAAAAAAAGAAGAGGTATCAGTATGAGTTTTCTAAGCAATTGTGATTTGCCCAGTTCTCCTTGTATAAAAAAATATTTAATGAAATATAATTTAGGGCATAAAAGTGTATGCTCCTTTTATGAATTTACTCTGTATTGTGTTAAAATGTCACTCTTACAAAGTATTTATTTTTATCTCTAAGTTTTCTGGTGTTAATTTTGGAGTACTTAAACTTCTTATATTTACATTCACCCAAAATACATTTATCTATTCTTTTCAGATTTTTGTGATACGTTGTTTTAGATATGTTATTTATAAATAGCATCTAGTTGATTTTGTCTTTTGTAAATTCTCTAGCCTTTTTTTTAATTAATTTTTTTTTAGAGACATTTTTCTATAGGGTGCCTGTGCTCATTGGAGAGACAGACAGAAAGACAGAAGGTGGGAATTCACCTCCCAGGGGAGATGGCCACGCTGAAGTTTCTTCTCCTTCATTCTCCTCTTGGGGTCTTGGGCATGCATGCACATGAGCCTGGCATGTTTTAAGTTGCTGCATACAGGACCCAAACCACAGTAGACTATGTAGGAGTCCAGCAACGTTACCATTAGGCCATCTGCTCATCCCTTACTAATCTTCGAATAGTGACTAATTATCTATTTCATACATTTATTTATTTATTTATTTAGTTATTTATATATTTTCTTTGGGGCGAGGAGAGGTTTTTGCTATAGGGCACGTGCACTCGCCAGACAGAGAGAGAAATAGAGACAGAAAGCGAGAAATCACCCCTCAGAGCGGATGGCCACGTCACAATTCTTTCTCCTCCATTCTCCTCTCGGGATCTTGGGCATGCATGCACATGTGCCTGATGTGAGTTTTAAGCCACTGGGTCTGGCACACAAACCACGGTCTACTACATGGGAGTCCAGCGACATAGCCATTACACTAATTGCTGGTCCCATACTTTCATTTTTTTATACTTCTATTTTTTTATGCCAATGGGCATGTGTCTGAACACCTGATAGAGAGACAGAAAGAGAGAGAGAGAGAGAGAGAGAATAAACAGCCTCCAATGGGGCCTAGTCTTTCTCTGCAATTCTTTGTCTTCCAATTTTCTATCCTATCAGGATTCTGGGCATGTGCTCATGCACCCAGTGGGTTTTCTAAGCTACTGGGGCCAGGACTCAAACTTTGGTAAGCCTTGTGGAGTCTAGTTTCCTCTGCCTAGAGCCTAACCACTGTGCTATGGGGCCAGCCACATATTAGCAAATTTTAAAAATAACTGATAGAGGGGAACCTGCAGTTAGCGTAATGGCTATGTCGCTGGACTCCCACGTAGTCGACCGCGGTTCGTGTCCCAGACCCGGTGGCTTAAAACTCACGCCGGGCGCGTGTGCGTGCGTGCCCAAGATCCCGAGAGGAGAATGGAGGAGAAGGGATTGTGGCGTGACCATCCCCCCTGGGGGGGTGATTTCTTGCTTTCTGTCTCTATGTCTCTCTCTGTCTGTCTGGCGAGCGCATGCGCCCTACAGTGAAAATCTCTCCAAAAAAAAATAAAACTAATAGATATTTCTCTTATATTGTCCTTTGCTTTCTGTTTTCATATACTTTCCCTGTTACTCCTTTTAAATTTTTGTCTGTTTTGGGGGGATATGGCCTATTTCTCTTTTTTTTTATGTCTTCTACTCTTTGGAAAAGTATAAATTTGCAAAATGGTTTCCTTTAACTTTTCCAAAGTTAAGTTTCATCTTTATTCACCTTATTTTTAAAGTTGAGAAAAATGGTATATATTTAAGACTTGATGTTTAAATACTTTTCTTTCTTCTATCTCTTTCCTCAATCTCCCTTTTAATATAATCTGAAATTTTAGATGCAGATAATTTTTATAATATTGCATAATTTTTACCTAATTTTTTTCCATGAGTAGAATTATGTTACTATTTAAAATCTCAGCTCAGGTGTCAACTCTCTTTCTTCTGCCTTCTATTTAATAAAGTCTGATTTCCTTTTCTGGACTTAATCATTCCTTTCTCTTTGAATATTTTACATGTGTTCTATCTAGCATGTTCTCCATTAGTATCATAATGATTAGCTTTATTTAGATGTGTCTCCCCAATCAATGGTAAACTTCTTTCAGGTAAGAACTATGGCTTTAGTTTTATTTTTTTATTTATAGGCTATTATATAATATCCAATATATAATGAAAACTCAGTAATATTTGGTAAACAAATGTATAAATATGAAATATGTATGTGGTACATGTACTTTTATTTTTGGAGCCTCACATGAATTTTATTATTTTAAAAGCAACAATGAATGAATATGAAATAGTTTTTATATGACCTTTCTCAGCTTCTGAAAAATCTTCAGTTACTCAGATCCTACAGTGAGATGAGCACTGTCTAGTAACGGCAAAGGACCAGAGCCTGAAAGATACTGAAAGGGCATTTGATCACTGAATCATCAATGTGTTTGACATTTACTATGTGCCTGCAATATGCCAGACACTCATACACAACTTGTCCTTTCAGAATTAGAAGGGATTTTTTTTTTTTTTTTTGAGCAGCTTTTGCTATAGGACACGTGCACTCGCCAGAGAGACAGAAAGCGAGAAACCACCCCCCTGGGGGATGGCTACGCCGCAATCCCTTCTCCTCCATTCTCCTCTCAGGATCTTGGGCATGCATGCACATGTGTCTGGCATGAGTTTAAGCCACCGGGTCTGGAACTTGAACCGTGGTTGACTACATGGTAATACAGGGACATAGTCATTAAGCCAACTGCTGGTCCCAAGAATTAGAAGGGATTTTGAGAGGTTATCATACACCTTGAATATTGCCATATGAATAATCAGGTTTAAAATGTTGATATCATTTCATCAAAGTCCAGATAATAAAGTTCTTCAAACATATTTAAGTAATTTGCATACTTTTTAAATGTTCTAGCTCCCAGTTTTGAGATTTGCCCAACGAAAAGTGATTCTTCACAATTTGGTTGTAGATCCATTTTGTCTAAAATCAATTGGTCATGTGTCCCAGGCATGAGACATATTGCTAAGCACTGCTGAGCAGTCCTGTAAATTTAAACTCCTTTCAGAAGTTTTATATTGTTGGACACAGGTTGCATAACTCTGCTCTCTGGTTAATATTGATACCATCTACTAATCGCTAATGTCTTAATGTGTGTTCATTTTGACAAATTTTGCCTTTTGGAGAGAAGACACTTAAATGATTCAGATTTGGGTGGAATGTAGTAAGTTAACTTTCTAATTGAGCTGCTACACAAATGAGAGGCTCTCAGTAAATCAAGCATGACGCTTGTGTCCTCTGATACCTTGAGCTCTGGTTTCACACATGAAGCAGCTGCTCTGATGCCCTCGTTGCTGAGAGAAAGAACTACCTCCCTAAGGTTATTAGTGTTACTGATACCACTTGTGACTCCAGACACACCACTCATCGATATAATGTTCTAGTTTTGCTTTCAAGAAAACTAAACTTTGATAGCTAGTGTCAATCGAAATGATGGTACAAAATTTCAAACATATGTTTGTCAAAATTCATAAGAAATTTTCATAAGATTAATCTCACTTTAGGTGTAAATAATGTATCTGACTATTATAATTTCAAATATTGAATTTAAATCTCAGCTAAAATATATATACATGTGTATACCCACGTATACATATATGTATGTATATAATAAACACAAAATAGACCAATTAACTCTTGCTCATGTTATATTTATTATGTAAGTTTCTTGTGATATATTAGAATGCAAAAATGAAACTTTATTATTAAAATGAAAATGAATGAATAAAATAAATAAATGTCAAGGAAAAGTAGTAGAAAATGAGTTTTCCCATCCACACCTTCCCAAATTCTCAGTTAACTTCAGTGGTATCAGTTGACTCCCCT
>NW_006209847.1:2488417-2503316 GCF_000334495.1 Tupaia belangeri chinensis | reverse complement strand
CTTTCTACCAAATTATAAGGCTTTGAAATTCTACTCTCCAGAAAGAAGGAGGTGATACCCTTGGCTTACATGCTTCTTTGACCAGGTGAAACAGGTTTTTCTTTCTCTCTTTTGTTCACATACCAAATCTTGAATATGCAGAAAGGCGCTAGACTTTTCAGTGATTTGCTTGTTTTAAATGTTGCCTAACTTACAAACTTTCAAGTTTGTAAGTTAGGCAACATTTAAAAAATCAATTTGAAACTTTTGATTTTTTTTTTTGAGAACCTATAGGAGACAATTTCAAATCCCATGACTAATGAATGGTACAGTAAGTTTGCAAAGCTTTTACCTCCCTTTTCTTCTTAAAAGAACACCATAGGAGATATAAGCAAATAGCTAGTTGATGGGAAATGGTTACAACTATACTTTAATATGTCCTCAGCAAGAATAAACCTGTTGTTCTCCTGAAATCAAAGGATCGAGTCCCATGGGGAAGGGACCAGTTTGTCTTTTTTACTCTGTAATCCATAGTCCCTCGTGAAGTGCTTAGGGAAGTCTAAGTAAGTGTTGAAGCAATAATTTCACACAGCTTCATTAAAGAACGAAGTGGTTTGGAAGGAGGATTAGATAATTTTATCATATGTTCCTTATTCATTGTTGAATTATGATTTTCTCTAAGAAATTACTTTTATATTTATAGAATTATCTATGCGAATAAAAAGATTTCTAAGTTTATAAATTCATATATGTGATCTAAAAATCAAACTGGGAAGCTGTAACCATTTAGTACAATGTTTAAACATCTGCTTCTAACTCAGATGGAATAACAGGGACTAGATTTACCCTCCCATGTGAAGTCACTAGAAAACAAGATGAAGCATATGGGAAACACCAGTCCTGGTCAGTGATGGACAGTGGCCCTAGGGAGATTAGAAAGTAATGATGTGCATCCTGTGACTGCTTCAGTATACTGTCTTGCGAGAGTTTCTAGGCGGTAGGGAGCCAGGTCAGAGCTTGGTAGGCTCCATGAGTTAGGGAAATGGAGCTAGGAGTTTAGAGATGCAAAGAAAAGCTAAATTCAGGGACAAGGTACTGGAGAGCTGCATGGGGAGAAGCAGTTTGGGGAAATGATGAGAGATGCGTTTGAATACTTAGCGGAGTACTGAAAGGCATGTGTGCGAGAAGTACCTGAGGCTGGGGAAGAATCATTTGAGATTATCGATGGGAAAAGTGATTGGCATTCATACAGGGTTATAGATAGTACATACCAGTAAGACTCAAAAACAGAATTAACAGGGAACTGTGAAAGGTCTTGCTTCATTAATGTGGAATAATCAGCCTTAGACTAAATAGTGTTCAGATCTCATTTAGCACATCATAAAAGAGAGATTCTAAAGGATCCAAATTTTCTCAAGTAACTTAACTTTATCTCCAAACAAAGTTTAAGTATACTTAGAGAAAAACAAAAATACCTGATGCTTGACATGTAAAATTTATGTTTGGAATCAAAGATTACTAGGCATGCAAAGAAGCAGGGAAATACTACCAATAATAAGGAGAAAAGTCAATTAGTTAAAAGCAACCCAGAACTAACAGACAATGACAATAAGATAATTATTATAATTATATTCCATATATATAAAAAAAGTTTAGTGGACAACAGTAGGATACGAAATTATTTAAGTTAAGCTTTCAGAAAGTAATTTCCAGGGTTTATTAGGGGTGAGCCCATTTCAGAGTTCCCCAGTATATCCCAATGTATAATGTTTAAAGAATTCATCAAGGTGCTTGGTACCTAAAACCTCAAAGAGAGTATCTTGGTGTGCATTCTATATCAACATCTATGTTATTTATTTTACTTTAAAAATTTGTCAGAGAGTGTTTGTGCTTGCCAGAGAAAAATGAAGGTGGGGAAAGGGATTGTGAAAGCGTCTCCCATGGAGATGGTCATGCCTCAATCACTTTTCCTGTTTCTCCTTTAGAGATTTTGCACACACATGCATATGTGCCTGGCATGTTTTCCAGGTAGCTGGGTCTTGAACCATGCATGCAGTCACCCAAGTGAGATCCAGCTACTTTAATGACCTTGCCAGCAGCTGGACCTAGCATCTTTGTTTTATATTGAGGCGACTGCACACAAAGATTCCTTTTGACATTTGAGATCAGTAAAGAGAAAACATATGGTCCATAGCCTCTTCCTCCTTGTCTCGTGAAATTTTTCAGGTATTTTAATTTATCAGTTATTTTGCTATTGGCTTACTTTGACTTCATGTTTGTTTATTTGCTTTGGACCTATAGTTGGTACAAAAACCGTGTGGGCAAGAAGTAAGCCTGAAGGCAGATGTGTAATCATTGGCAGTAAAGATCAACACAATTAAAAAAGTTCTCTAAAAATACCTATTCTGTTAGGCTGAACTGAGAAGACTTTATACAGTTAATAGAGACAGATTATTTTCCCAAATGTCCAGATATTCACGCTCTGTTCTTAGTATCTGAAACATGGTTGCAGTAGCCATTTCAAAGGGTGATTATTATAGTACTGAAATTACAAAGATAGTCTGAAACGAAAAATAAGAGGACAGATTTGGTAATATTAATAGGTAAATTGATGTTGACCAGGAACTAAAAAAGCTCTTGATCTGGCTTTGTGGATCATATTTTCAACAGCACAAAAATTGCCTTAGTTTGTTTAAGAAAAAAGTAATAATAGAGCCAAAAGCTGGAGTAATGTTTAAGGTGCTGAATACCCATGTGGCAGACCATGGTTCGAGTCCTAGACCTGAAGGTTTGAAAATCACACCAGGCATGTGTGCATGCATTCCCAAAATCCCAGCAGGAGAATGAAGGAGAAAGAATGGTGGTGTGGCCATCTCCCCTGGGAGGGGGTGATTTCTCACTTTTGCTCTTACTGTCTCTCTCTCTCTCCTATAAGTGCCCTGTGGCAAAGCCCTTAAAAATCAAAATCAATAAGTTCTTTTTGGTATGTGGGAAAAATGCAAGTTCTAAACTGAATATAGTGATATCATATTTAATTGAATGGATTGGGTTAAATAATCCTAATTATTATTTAACTAGACTAGTGTGTCTAGTGCCAGCCATTGTAAGTCAATCTCACTCACCAATTATACAATAGTTATTGTCTGTGAGAGTCTTTAAAACTATTAAATGGAGATCCTGAGATGGCTACTGAACTTGAGCTGTGAAATATTGCTTTCATTGACTTAAAATGAAGATTTTCTGCTGAGACGTCTCCCTTCAGATTCATTTCTAGTTGAATTCAAGCTCTGAATATCTAGACAGATTTCCACTGAATCTGATGCACAAAGAATGAAAAACAGAACAGAAGAGAGATTGCAGATCACCTCCTTCTGCATGCCTCTGAATGCTCAGATTGAACTTTGAGAACTTTCCAAACCTAGAAAGGCATTCAAAGATCCAGTCCCAAGAAATACAAAACACATAATCCATCAGATGACTAGAAATCACCAAAGGGTCACAAGAAATATGGGAAAGCAAGAAAATACTTCTCCTCAAAGGGAAAAGAATAACTCCTCTTCATCCATAGACAGTACAATGAAACTCATGGAAATGTCAGATAAATATTTAAGAATATTCATAATGACAAAGCTAATAGAGATTGAAGAGAAGAGAGACAATGAACTGCAGAAGAGGCAGGAGAAAGGAGCTGACGAGTTCCAGGAGGTGAAGAAATTCTTGCAAGATCTGAAAGAGGAAATACACACCATAAAAAAAAATTACATGGCGGGACCAGCAGTTAGCGTAATGGCTATGTTGCTGGACTCCCACGTAGTCGACCGCGGTTCGAGTCCCAGACCCGGTGGCTTAAACTCACACTGGGCGCGTGTGCGTGCGTGCCCAAGATCCGGAGAGGAGAATGGAGGAGAAGGGATTGCGGCATGACCATCCCCCCTGGGGGGTGATTTCCTGCTTTCTGTCTCTCTGTCTCTCTCTGTCTGTCTGACGAGCGCACGCGCCCTATAGTAAAAATCTCTCCAAAAAAAAAAAAAAAAAGGATTACATGGAACTGTTAGATATGAAGGCTATAATACAGGAAATCAAAACCTCCTTTGAAAGTATGAACATCAATTGGGGGACCAGCGGTTAGCATAATGACTATTTCATTGAACTCCCATATAGTTGACCGTGGTTCAAATCCCAGACCCGGTGGCTTAAACTCACACTGGGCGCGTGTGCGTGCGTGCCCAAGATCCCGAGAGGAGAATGGAGGAGAAGGGATTGCGGCATGACCATCCCCCCTGGGGGGTGATTTCCTGCTTTCTGTCTCTCTGTCTCTGTCTTTCTGGCAAGTGCACACACCCTATAGCAAAAACCTCTCTAAAACCACAACAACAAAAAACACCTGTTTAATGACCATAATAAGCTATATAACATCAGCTAGGTGCTACTTTAGAGTATATTCATTCTACTCAGAGTTTCATGCCTAAAGTTAGACATGTATTCACAGACATGTAAATATAAGCTTAACTTAATATTGGAAGTATTTCGATTATTTAAGAAATTTTGTGAATCAATAAAATGTGGGGAATAAAAAGGAATGGAAAGCAACTATAGATACCAGAGATAGTGTGGGAGGAGGGTGGGAAATGGCAGAGGGTGATAAATAGGGGGAAAAAATATACATGAAACTAGAAATGGGAAATTATCGACGATGACATGTATAATTAAGCCACGATGCAGTATATTCTGGATAAGAAATACATTTTGTATGCTGTGACAACACTCAGTGAATGAATGTAAATTGATTCATTAAAAATAAAAATAATTAATTAACTACATATACAACTATTAAATGGAAAGGAAGAGGTGGCTGATAGGCACAGAAAGGGTGTTTTCCTTTTTCCTTTTTTTTTTTTTTTAACCAGTTTCAATTTTGTTGAATTAGAACAGCATGTGTAACTGTGCTTTTTGCCATTTATCTGAGTAAACTTCCACAATTGTACAACATGGAGATCATAGAACACATCTTCAAAGCTAATTAAATCAACATGATGGGCTCCTACAGCTGCTTGCTTTGGGTCTATGGCTTTCCAGTGTGTAAACCGAATGTGTGGCAGAGGGATAATAAACCTCTTGCTTTTTCTACCACCATAACTTTCTCTCTGCTATGGATCTTTACTTATTTACCATCAATCGCATTTTCATCTATCCTCACCCTATGTTACAGTTCACATTTTACATATATTGAAGAATAACCAGTTTTGTTTTCCTGAGCTCTGTTTTATCTGGTTTGATACAGTAGTAGCTTAATTCTTACACAGTAAATGGAGTAAGTTTTTCCTACTAAAACTATGAGCCGAAGAAAGATTATGGTTTCTATAGCATTGTTAATATTTCAAACTGTTTTAATTCATGTCTGTTCTCAATAACTATGCCAGAAGTGTTTGTTTTATGTTTATTATTATTATTATCACCACAATAATCCTATGAGGCATTATTGTCTTCAGTTATCATAAAAGGAAGCTAATGTAACAAAGGTGGAGTGATTTCAGAGCAGAGAACTGAGATTAATATCCAGTTCTTTGGATTTCCACCTGCACTTTCTTTGTATCCAAGAATATTGGTTTTGGAAAAATAACTGGGATCTCTTAATTGAGAGAATGGACTACATTCTTAGCTTTTAAATAGTTCATTTTTATATTTATTGGCCAGATATCCATGAACAATTTATCACATATTCTTTTTCTTTGCCAACAAAGAAATTGACTTCCTTACAATGAAAGAATGGAATTTGGCTCATCTTGACTTATTTCTTTAAGGAGTAAGAATATTAATTAAACACCGAGAACAGTGGCTTCTCCACTCTTGCCCCTGAAATTTGAGCAGTGGGAACACTTCTTATAATTAAAGGCAGAGCAATTTGCATGTGATGGATAAAAGATAAATTATTACCCATATTTGGTAAGCTCTTTTTGTCCTTTTAGAGAGACATTGCACTGTAACCATGCATGCATAGCATATTACATACACATGTGCACACACAGAAACTTGCCAAAGATAGAGCTGGGGTGGCGCACAAACCTCCAGTTTCATGGAAGTGTTTTCTCTGTGGAACAGAGAAGTTTCATTCCTCGACACCATCTGGCTCCTATTAGTGCAGGTTCTGCTGTCAGCATTTACTTACACAGGGAGAGTCTCTGCCTAAGTCCCCCTAGGGAGGATCATTTAATGGCTGAAATGGTTTAAGTTTTTATTTATCTACTAAGACAATATGGTAACATAAATAAATGCTTCATGGGTTAGAAATGATTCATTTTCAGAGTTTAATCATATTCACTTAAATATAGCTTCATTGTTCATTTCCTTTCTGTTCTTTATAAACTAATCTTAGTAGACTGTCAAAGCAGCATAAGATAGTCCTTGATGTGTCTACTGAAGACTCTAACTCTTTCAAAAACATAGTTCATATTCTCCCTTTGTTTTGTTGGAATTGATACATTTTGTAGTCCCCTTTCTACTGTTAGAAGAAATATTAGGATGTGATCATTAAGAACCTGAATTCTAGAGACAGATTGCTTAGGTTCGAAACTTGGACCTGCTATTTACCCAAAGTGTGATCTGGATGAGTCACTTTACCTATCTGTGCCTTAGATTCCTCGACTGGGCCAGCAGATGGTTAAAGTGGCTGGATCCCACATAGTCAACTTTGTGGTTTGAGTCCAGGACCTGGCAGCTTGAAAAACACTCTGGGCACATGTGCATGCATGCCCCGGATTCCAAAAGGTTAATGGAGGAGAAGGGATTGTGTCATGACCATACCCCAGGGGTGATTTCTCTCTTTTTCTTTCTCTCTCTGTGTTTCTGTCTGTCTCTGGCAAGCACATGCACCCAGTAGCTTAAAAAAAAATCCTTATCTGTAAAGTGGAAATTCTAGCAATACCTGCCGCATATGTGCTTGTGAGGATTAAATGTATTCATATACTGGGATCTGTAGTTGGTGTAATAACTATGTCGTCGGACTCCTATGTAGTCGACCATGGTTTGAGTCCTGGACCCCGTGGCTTAAACTCATGCTGGGTGCGTGTGCGTGTGTGCCCAAGATCCCAAGAGGAGAATGGAGGAGAAGGGATTGTGGCATGGCCATCCCCACTTGGGGGTGATATCTTGCTTTTTGTCTCTGTCTTTCTGGTGAGCACACATGCCCTACAGCATAAATCTTTCCAAAAAATAAAAAATAAGTACTAATATATTAATATACACTTAAAGCTTAATAGTGTCTGACCCACAGTGTCCACTAATTGAAAACTGTTATTTTATTATAAAGAGGATATAAAAGCTGACCTTCATGTTCCTTTTGAAATGTATTTAAATAATATTTTATAAAATAAAATTTTGACTTATCAATACTCATTGTTAGAGTTACAAAGTATTCTCCATCTATGTATTAAAAAAGAAAGGCATGCAAATTCTTAAGGCAACTCCAGTAATTGGATATTCTGAGACCAAGAAGGAAGTAAGGTTACTTTATAACTAGATCCATTGGGGTTAGATGTAAATTCATTTCAAATTCTTTCAGAAAATTCAACTTCCTCTTCTCATACTTCGAAGAGAATATTCCCTCAGGGGTTAAGGAGAAGAACTTTAATCTTCGTCTTCTCCATTTCCTTACCCCAATTTTATTTGGCCAGCAAAGGTCTCCTGGGAATCTCAGTCAGTGTCAATCTCTCTCCCTTTCTCTTTCTCTCCCCCATCTAACCTTCCCGCCCTTGCTCTACCCTCTACTGGTCTCTCTCATCCTTCCTTCTCCCTCCCTCAGCTGCCTATAAAGGCCTTTCATTGTGATTGAGAAAGTCTTACTCATTCACTCATCCTTTAAAACTCAGCCCAATTTTCATTCTCACAAGAACTTTTCATGGGTCTTCCAGAACATATTGACTTTTCTCTCCTGTGTGTCTCTACCAGATTTTGTTCATTATGACATTCTATTGCAGTTATTATTTAGTATTTTTTTAAATCATGCTTAACTAACTCTCTTGAGAATATTAACTCCATTGACCTTTGTGTTGTCAACATCTAGGACAATGTCCTCTGTTCATTAGTTTGTCAGTGTATATTTGTTTTATGGATGAATTATGTGGGGTATGTACATCAGGATATGGGCACGTTATTCCCAAATATAACCAGAGAAGGTGTCTTCGAAATAAGAGTTATTTGTCAGATGCTAAGAAATCCGGTCTCCTCCATTTGTCTTTAAGACTTACGGTTGTTGCCATCTGTACTTTCCTATTACTGATCACTGACAGGTCTTGGTACATTTTAATCTAGTTAGGACATTATCTTGTCTAGGCTTAGTAAAAGAAATAACAAACCAACACGCTTATTAGTAAGGATTAGCTTATCTAAGAGTGAAGAGATTAATAAGCAGATATAGCAGATTGTGATGTTGGTGGGGCCTAGTGTGTGGAGTATTAGAGGGGGCATTGATCAGTAGGAGAGTGATTTGCAACCCTGCAAGTTGTGAGTAGGAGCTGGCGTGGAAGGGAGTCCAAAGGTTGATATGAAAATCCTGAAGGCTAACTTAGCTTATGTCACAGTTCAACTGAGATTTGACCTGAGTCATAGGCCTCAGAAAACAAGCAACTCTGGTTGATCATTTGGTTTGAGCCTGAATCCAACTCTCTATCTCCCTTAGGAAGGTGGGAAGCCAGTGTCTTTGTGATGAAGATCACTGGGCTCACTGAAGGGCGGGGCACTGCCTACTCTTAACAAGGCAAGTTAGGCTCATTAGTAGGTTCAAAGCAAAAAGCAAAAACAAAACTAAACAAGCAACAATTCTATCTGAGGCAGATATTCTGCCTTGCCATTTCTTGACTCTGTTCAGTATAGTTGCTTGGAAATTTAATCTATCCACACACAGTTCATCACATGTGTTTATCTTTCATAAAGTTTTAGAGATGGAAATTATTGACTTTACAAACCCTGCCTAACTATTAAATCATTTGCAGAGTGTCAAACATCGATCCGTGTGGAGGGGTCATAAGGTCTCAGAACCACACTGCCCCTATTTCCTTCACTGGAAAGAACTGTTGATATATGGAAAATAGGAATTTAAGTAAGCTGTCTGAATTTTAAAAAATGACTTCAAGCATTTTATGCCATATGTGTAGATGAATAGGGTACCTCACATGCGACCTTTGGAGCCAGTGTTTAAATTGCTCTCAAGCTAGAATTTAGCCACATTTGGAAATTCTGCGAACAGTTTTAAGTGAGTGCAATGAACAGTTTTTATAACACAGACCATAACATCTTCTGACTTACCCGCTTCCCATCCATTTCCACAGGTGCAAATGATGGTACCCATCCTGTCTTCACTTCTGCAGGGTCTGTTACGTTCTATCAATAATTAATTTTCCTTGAGTGTCATTTTAATTATGCCATTTATTTTATTTTTATGCACATTCAGTGGCTCTTCCTTCATATGAAATCTCACTTTAATTTTGTGGTTCAAGACCTTCTAATGGTTTTCAATACTGCAGACTACTATCTGAGTAATGTCCTGTCTTGTATTCTCTATTTTACCCCAGAAAGACCCACTTTTTACTCCTCCTAGGCTTTATTTTGAGCCTATGTCTAGGCATAGCTAAAAGTTCTTCCCTCTTTATCTTAACCACATATTTCCTTCTTTCTGATTAATATATATATTTTAATATATATATCAAAAAAGCCCGTGGGGCACTGATTAAAATAACCTATGGCCTTCTTTACGAAGAACTGCAATTTAAGCAATTAAGTTAATCAATCGATCAATTGTTTATTGATTCCTATGTTCTTACACTGTGGAAAGCATTGTAAAGATTACAAACTAATTATGAAAGATAGTTCTTTGCTTTAGCTGTGCTATATTATGACTTAAAGTACACTATTAACATCATAACACATCAAATGCTGTGATATGATAAAATTCAACAGCTTCAGAACTAAGGTCATTCAGTCTCTCAAGCGCTTTCTTTCCATCAGATTATGGGTGTCTCTGCTGCAGATAGTCTGTGTGGAATATTCAAATTAATTCTTAGAAGATTTTCATGTATGTTTGGAGCAACTGTAATTTTAAAATCTTTTTCCAATAGTAAAATTTGCAAATGTAAATCCAGATAGAGGATACTGGAGCACATTTAGCATCAGAATTGAGATGTGCTGTGAGTGTGAAATGAAATACACAATGGATTGTGAAGACATAGTGTAAAGTATCTCAGTATTTTATAGTAATTGCATGTTGGCATTATAATATTTTGGATATAAAATACATCCCTAAATTTTATTTCACTTTTGTTTTTGTTTTTTGGTATTTTTAAAAACTTCTTAAAAATATGACTACTATTTGAAACTACACATGAGGGTTGCAGTATATTTCTGTTGGGAAGCATTGCTCTAGATAAATAAGATCTATACTAGACTTTTAGCTGTCCCTTGGTTCCAAGGCCGGCTACTTCCCTCACGTTTCTTGGCCCTTTGGAACTCTAGTGCATTTGGCCTTCTGCTCGTTCTTTCTTATCAATCTAGTTTGAGGTTGTATTTCAAAACATGGTTTTGGACTATCATAAGCGACTGGAGTGAAATATAGACCTTTGCTCATAGGGCCCATTACCAATGTATTTGCCTTATACTTTGACATTTGTCTCTTTATCTACATATTTTTATTCCTTCTTGTACACTCCCTTGTGCATTTGCTACAGTGACCTCACTCTCTGTACTGGACTTTTTTATTCTTTAATTTTGTGTAAGAAAATGATTTCCTCTTTGGCTTTAGCTTTTTGTCTCAATCCTTACATTCTGGGACAAACTTATTTTACTTTTTGATTCTGGCCTCTCCTCTGCCCCCTCCCCACCCTGTGCCAGGTCGACTTGAGGATAATAGAGACTCTGGTGGGAACTGTGTAGGTTCCCTGTGACTCACGCCAGGCAGCAGCAGCAGTGTTGTACTCATGCAGCTCTGGGGTCTCAAGTTTTAATTTTTGAAAATATTTTGTACATGGTTTGTAAAAGTCATGTCTGCTTCACTCACCCCTTTATTTATCATTCATCGGAGATGGGTCCATACTAATGATTATCTAGGCAATTCTTCTCTTCTTTGGGAGTTGAAGTCCAAATGATGGACCCCGCCGAGCTGTCCACTTTGACCTTCAGCAATCTAACTCTGTCCCATTCTGGTCCATTTCATCCCTGCCTCTCCAGTATTCGTTCTTTATTTTACTTTATAATGCAGTTAAATGGAGAAAGTGATTTCATTTGATTGAGAGTTATGAAGCTGCAATAATAAAAATCATAGCAATAAAATAATAATAGTTGACATTCATATAGTGCTTAGCACATGCTAGGTACTATTCCACATGCTTGAAACACTCATTTCATCTTCCCTTGATAGCCTATAAATGAATGTTGTCTCTTTCACAGTGGGAGAGATTGAAGTGCAGGTGCATTGAGTAGCATAGACAAGATTACATGGCTAGCAAGTGAAAGTGCTAGAATTTAAACATATGCAATCTGGCTTTAGGGTCTATGCTTAGGTATTGATCTAAATTGTTTTGAATAGTTTGTTTCCCACACTTTTCATGGATTTTTCCAGTTTAATCTTTACAACAGCAGGTGGGGAAAGTAACCTTAGAGGATAAAGTAACAGAAAAGATTTTGAATGTGAAAGAAATTCCACTGGACTGGACACAGGGCGGTTACGCAAAAACCAGGTTTGAAATGCCGTACATCAGAAGCCATCAAGCTACCGATGGTGGTCCACCACTTGTTTTTTATAACTAAGTCTTCTGGATCAAAGTACCATTCTCTGATTCATTTATGCATGGATCTATGGCTGCTGTTGTATTACAGGGATAGGATTGATTAGTTGAGGCCTTTATATGGCCTCAAATTTTAAACTATTTTCCATCTGGTCCTTCATAAGACAGTCTACAAGCCTCTTCTCTACACCATACTTGACAAGTATACATACTCTGCTATTAATGTTAAGAGCACTGGGATCAGCAGTTAGCGTAACGGCTATGTCGCTGGACTCCCACATAGTCGACCGCGGTTCGAGTCCCAGACCCAGTAGCTTAAACTCACACCGGGCGCGTGTGTGTGCTTGCCCAAGATCCCGAGAGGAGAATGGAGGAGAGGGTATTGCAGCATGGCTATCCCCCCCTGGGGAGTGATTTCTCACTTTCTGTCTCCCTGTCTCTGTCTGTCTGGCAAGTGCACATGCCCTATAGCAAAAACCTCTCAAAAAAAAAAAAAATGTTAAGAGCACTAAGAGGAGACCAGCAGATAGTGTAATGGTTATGTCTCTGGACTCTTACATAGTTGACAGTGGTTCGAGTCCCAGACCTGGCAGCTTAAAACTTACACATAGGTGTGTGTGCATGCATGTCCAAGATTCCAAGCAGAGAATGGAGAAGGGGTTGCAGCATAGCTATGCCCTCTGGGGGGTGGTTTCTTGCTTTCTGTCTCTGTCTCTCCAGTGAGCACAAGGGCCCTGTGGCTAAAATCTCTCTAAAAAAAGAAAAAAAAAAGTATATACATTAAGAGAAGTAATGCTTTACTGGCATTTGCTGAAACCACTATTTCTTTTTATTCAGAGAGTGATTTTTGCTAGAGGATGTGTATGCTCACCGGAGAGACAGAGAGACAGAAAGCCAGAAGCGAGAAATCACCCTCCCCGGGGGGTTGGAGGGAAGGCCACACTGTAATCTCTTCCCCTCCATTCTCCTTTCAGGATCTTGGGCACACACGCATATGCGCCTGGTGTGAATTTCAAACTGCTAGGTCTGGGAATTCAACAGCAGTTGACTACATGGTGTCCAGCAACATATCAATTATGCCATCTGCTGCTCCTGAAACCACTATTTTTCTATATTCTCTAAGAGGAGATTAGGAGCTTCTCTAAGAACTAATAGTTTTGTGATTTCCTGTGGCTCAAATCAGCACAACAGCCCATCACCTTCATGTAGTATTGATTCTTTTTGTGGCAAGTGTCATGCTGCTTGATCCAGTCGGTATGTATAATACTTGAAAAGCTGATGTAAATCAAACTTTGGAACATTGAAATACATTTTCTGTTCATTGCTATTATAATGTGGGCAGTGCTTTATCTACTTGAAGGGACCTATAACTCTTTATAAAATGTTACCTGCCTGCTCTTTTGTGATGCTCTGTCACCACCTCCCCCAAGTAATAGCACTGACATTTCTATCCACTTGTCATCACTGAACAGAAAGAGTTGCACTCAGTTGTGACAGTTACTATTTTAAAACCAAGATAGGGTGTAATGTTTTATAAAATGAATAACTTTTTCTGATTATAATACTGAACTATTGAAATTTAGTATTAAACTTGTCTTAAATGGAGGCACATCTATGGTAAGTTGCAATGAATATTTATGGCTACCTATTTTTGGTATAATATTGGGTTGGGTAGCATCATTCAAAGAGGCCAACCAATGGCAATGTTAAAATTATAATTAAGGAATCTGAGATGAAATCTGAATATTTGTGGGTCATTGTTTAGCATTTATTAATTTTTTATAGAGAGATGTTTGCCATATGACATGTTCACTCACCAGACACACACACATACACACACACACTCACACACATAGACATACACACATATACATACACACACACATACACACAGGAAAAAAGAGAGAGAAAGTGAGAAATACACCCCTTAGCAGGGAAGGCCACACGGCAATCCCTTCTCCTCCATTATCCTCCTGGGATATTGGGCACATGTGCACATGCACCCAGTGTGATTTTCAAGCCTCTAGGTCCCAGACTCAAACCTCAGACCATAGGTGGCTCTGTGGGAGTCCAGCACCACAACCACTATGGCACCTGCTGGTCCCCATCATTTATTAATTTATATTTACCATAGTTTTTTTCTTACAGACCTTTCATTTATAAGCAGGGCGGTATTCAACATAGTATTAAGTTGAAGGTTATGAAGAGGAGTCCAAACAGCACGGACAGAGGACAACAAGATGACCATATATTTTGGTCAGGCAAGGCTCCTCTGACAAGGAGAAACTTAAGCTTATCCCTTAGCAATGATTAAAAAGACCTGCTCTGTGAGAAGGTGGGTGAGGGGTAGCCCTTATAGGTAGACCAAATGGCATATTCTAAGACTATGAGACAGGAAAGAGTTTGACCATAAACTCATTGATCTGGGGGCTTTTTTCTCTCCAGGAGAAAGTTCAGTGACCTATCCACCTTCTTATTTTTGTTGGCCTCTAGAAATGAAATCATACAAATGTATTAAGATATTTGCATCATCAGAATAAGTAGCAGTTATTGTAGCTACTTAAAAAATAATTGTGATATTGATATTAACTAATGTAGAATGTGTTTTTTCCCAAAAAATCTCAAAATTTTTAAATAAAGGAGTACATTACGCCCCAGATATGAATCTGGTGTACAGTTCCCTAAGTTAATTCCCAGTTCAGCCTCACGATAGCTGTGTGTATTTAGATAGTTTTCATAACCTCTCTGAGTTTCAGTTTATTTATCAGGGAGAAAAATGAGAACTTAAGTATTAGTATGAGGACAGCAGGTGGTGTGGTGGTTAAGGTGCTGGATTCACACATAGCCACCCATAATTCAAGTCCCAGACCTGGTGACTTGAAAATCACACCAGGGTGTATGTGCACACATGTCCAAAACCCTGAGAGGAAACTGGAGAAGAAGGGACTGTCTGTGGCATGGCTATCCTCCCTGGGAGGTGATTTCTCTCTCACTTTCCCTTTCATTCTCTCTCTGTCTCTCTCCAGTGGGTAAGTTCATAAGCTCTATGATAAAAACCCTTTTAAAAAATGTTAGTGTGAAAATTGATTAAAATATTTTGAAAACACCTGCCAATATGAATGGTATAAAATAGACCTTCAAACATGACT
>NW_006209847.1:2466718-2486644 GCF_000334495.1 Tupaia belangeri chinensis | reverse complement strand
TTCTCCTTTCAGGATCTTGGGCACACACGCATATGCGCCTGGTGTGAATTTCAAACTGCTAGGTCTGGGAATTCAACAGCAGTTGACTACATGGTGTCCAGCAACATATCAATTATGCCATCTGCTGCTCCTGAAACCACTATTTTTCTATATTCTCTAAGAGGAGATTAGGAGCTTCTCTAAGAACTAATAGTTTTGTGATTTCCTGTGGCTCAAATCAGCACAACAGCCCATCACCTTCATGTAGTATTGATTCTTTTTGTGGCAAGTGTCATGCTGCTTGATCCAGTCGGTATGTATAATACTTGAAAAGCTGATGTAAATCAAACTTTGGAACATTGAAATACATTTTCTGTTCATTGCTATTATAATGTGGGCAGTGCTTTATCTACTTGAAGGGACCTATAACTCTTTATAAAATGTTACCTGCCTGCTCTTTTGTGATGCTCTGTCACCACCTCCCCCAAGTAATAGCACTGACATTTCTATCCACTTGTCATCACTGAACAGAAAGAGTTGCACTCAGTTGTGACAGTTACTATTTTAAAACCAAGATAGGGTGTAATGTTTTATAAAATGAATAACTTTTTCTGATTATAATACTGAACTATTGAAATTTAGTATTAAACTTGTCTTAAATGGAGGCACATCTATGGTAAGTTGCAATGAATATTTATGGCTACCTATTTTTGGTATAATATTGGGTTGGGTAGCATCATTCAAAGAGGCCAACCAATGGCAATGTTAAAATTATAATTAAGGAATCTGAGATGAAATCTGAATATTTGTGGGTCATTGTTTAGCATTTATTAATTTTTTATAGAGAGATGTTTGCCATATGACATGTTCACTCACCAGACACACACACATACACACACACACTCACACACATAGACATACACACATATACATACACACACACATACACACAGGAAAAAAGAGAGAGAAAGTGAGAAATACACCCCTTAGCAGGGAAGGCCACACGGCAATCCCTTCTCCTCCATTATCCTCCTGGGATATTGGGCACATGTGCACATGCACCCAGTGTGATTTTCAAGCCTCTAGGTCCCAGACTCAAACCTCAGACCATAGGTGGCTCTGTGGGAGTCCAGCACCACAACCACTATGGCACCTGCTGGTCCCCATCATTTATTAATTTATATTTACCATAGTTTTTTTCTTACAGACCTTTCATTTATAAGCAGGGCGGTATTCAACATAGTATTAAGTTGAAGGTTATGAAGAGGAGTCCAAACAGCACGGACAGAGGACAACAAGATGACCATATATTTTGGTCAGGCAAGGCTCCTCTGACAAGGAGAAACTTAAGCTTATCCCTTAGCAATGATTAAAAAGACCTGCTCTGTGAGAAGGTGGGTGAGGGGTAGCCCTTATAGGTAGACCAAATGGCATATTCTAAGACTATGAGACAGGAAAGAGTTTGACCATAAACTCATTGATCTGGGGGCTTTTTTCTCTCCAGGAGAAAGTTCAGTGACCTATCCACCTTCTTATTTTTGTTGGCCTCTAGAAATGAAATCATACAAATGTATTAAGATATTTGCATCATCAGAATAAGTAGCAGTTATTGTAGCTACTTAAAAAATAATTGTGATATTGATATTAACTAATGTAGAATGTGTTTTTTCCCAAAAAATCTCAAAATTTTTAAATAAAGGAGTACATTACGCCCCAGATATGAATCTGGTGTACAGTTCCCTAAGTTAATTCCCAGTTCAGCCTCACGATAGCTGTGTGTATTTAGATAGTTTTCATAACCTCTCTGAGTTTCAGTTTATTTATCAGGGAGAAAAATGAGAACTTAAGTATTAGTATGAGGACAGCAGGTGGTGTGGTGGTTAAGGTGCTGGATTCACACATAGCCACCCATAATTCAAGTCCCAGACCTGGTGACTTGAAAATCACACCAGGGTGTATGTGCACACATGTCCAAAACCCTGAGAGGAAACTGGAGAAGAAGGGACTGTCTGTGGCATGGCTATCCTCCCTGGGAGGTGATTTCTCTCTCACTTTCCCTTTCATTCTCTCTCTGTCTCTCTCCAGTGGGTAAGTTCATAAGCTCTATGATAAAAACCCTTTTAAAAAATGTTAGTGTGAAAATTGATTAAAATATTTTGAAAACACCTGCCAATATGAATGGCATAAAATAGACCTTCAAACATGACTTATAATGTGATTAGAAAAAACTTTTTTATAGTTATAACAGCAATAATAGCAATGATTGAGTATTTGTTATGTACCAGATGGTCTTAAGAAGTTTCAGTATTGCTAATAATAGCAATGATTCATATTTATTGAGAATTTACTATAATCCAGGTGATCCTTAAGAATGTTCAGTTTTCATAACTCATTTTATCCTCACAACAGTCCTATAGAATGATTTGACCTGTTTTCCATTTTTCCTTATTTCACTTCTGAGGAATCTAAAGCTCAGGTTATGCAACTTGCTCACAAGCTGGTAAGAGCAGAGCCAGGATTCAACCAGGCTTTGGAGCTTGTGCCCTTAAATAATTACCTTTTAAATGTGTTTTTTCATTTAGAAAAGAATGATTAAAAATAGTATTTTGTCAGTTTCTCAGATGAGCAGCCCAATGTACAATGCAATGAGTACTTTGGGGTGAAGTCTGGAGCTAAGAGAATTTGCTTGCCTCAGACCAAAGCATCCTTTTTATAAGTGACCTCTGCAGCTGATGAAGGCCAGTTTTCAGGACTACCAAAAATAAAAAAAAAAAAAAAAAGAGAAAAGACAAATTGGCTATTAAGATATACAGCTTGTTATTATAAAGGGTCCTGCATGTGTATCACATAAGGGATTTACACAGCAATTTATTGTCAAGCAGATAGCAGCATGTAAATTTCCAAGAATCAACTTGGCGTCACTGGAAAATCACACCCCTGAGGCCTGAGTATTGTAGACAGTTCGACAGCAGCTGAATCATAAAGACTTTTATAGATCAATAACCCTCAACCTTGCTTTATTAAAAAGCATCTTCATCAACAAGGAGAGTTTCAGGGAGTTACAAAAGCACAGTAGGATTATTAGAACAGGTGGGATTTGCATGTATGTATGTATTTTATTTTTACAAGGTTATTGCCGCATAGCTACATCATGATTTAATTTTGATATTCCAATATAATATTATAAAATGATACTGTATCCAAATACATGTCACTCCCTTCATCTTTTCGGGAGAATAGAATAGTTTTCATACTTATCCTTAAGTCATTTGAGGAGGGTTAGATCACTGGAAAGCATTTGGTTTGACCTTTATTTTGTGTCCTTGGATCTTGGTTTCTTCATCGGTAAATTTTAACTAGTAATAACTTCATAAAGTTCTAATCCCCAAAGTATACATTTCATTGAGCTACTTAACAGAGAAAAATATGCCTGTGAGGATTTCTCTCATCACAATTTATTTGCAAGTAAAGTTAGGATTGCTAGCTATCTTTCTTTACTATATTAGCTAACGTAAAGAAGCAAGTAAATTCATTCTTAAAGTTAAGAAATTGTAAGTATTTTTGAATTATGATCATCTGTTATTGTTGGTCATATGAAACAGCATTTGAAATATACAAAATGTTTAAAAGATATGTCGGTCGAGGATGATTTTTAGGTTGCTTCCATCTAATTATGGAGTATTGATTAAGAAGCTATTAGGGAAGACATTTTATTGAGTGCCTGCCATGTGTCAGATGCATTCTGTATACTGAATTCATATACATTTTATAGTAGCTGTTGTAGCATTTTATTCTATGCTACTGTGAGGTTATAGAGACTCAGACTATCAATTAACTAGTTAAAGTTAACCAAGGCAATAATTAAGTAGAAGAATAGAGATATGAACCTAGGTTTCTATGGATTTGAGAGCTCTTTATTTCCTTAATGCCTCTGTATTTTAATTGTTTTGGTGTGATCTTGGTATAATCTTTTTGCTTGGACACTAATTAATTATTATAATAGTTATATAATCTAGTATGTATATAGCTTTACTATGATATTGTTGATTTGGCCCATGGTATACACACTCAGATACTTATTTTTAAGATTGGGTCTGTAACTATGGATTGTTTAACTGGTTTGACTGGTTAATATAGCAAAACTAAATAAAAGAAAAAATCTATCGCTCTTTTTTACTGAATATACCTGTCAGTTCAATTAAAACATTAGACCTGATATATGTACATCCAGACTAAATATTTACACTTATATAATAGTATTGAAATAGCAAATTATATATACTCTATTTAGTAAAATATAACTGACAAATTTAATAGCAAACATAATCAGGTATGATATTAAAAATTACATTAAAATTCAATGGAGATTATGTAAAAATAATTAGATGCACATTGAAATATTTATGGGTAAATTATTTACAAAGATTTACTAGAAAATATTCTTGCAAAAAAGTGCGGATTGGAAATAAACAAAGTTGGTAAAAAATTGTTAAAATTGAGTGATGTGTATACAGAATTCATATGTGTATATTTATTTATCTGTATCTGTCTATCTTCCTCTCTCTCTATATATAAAATCTTTCACCATAAAGAATTTAGAAAATCAATGAACTAATTTTATCCATTAGGTTGAGAATGAGAAAGAAGGTAAGTTTGTTTACTCTGATTGAATATGTGTTCAGATTTTTAGCTGTTCAGTGTGTGGTTAAAAATCCATATTTCAAATCGTTAGTGTAATCACTAGGTATGTAGAATTTATATTATCATGGTTCACTGATCCTTTATGATGTTTTTGGTAAGATACAATTGAATGATATAAAGGTATGAAATCTAGAGACATGATAATGTATACTCTTGACCAAACCTGGCTTTGGTGATCACATTTATTAAAATTTGTACTACCCTGAATATAGCACTAGAATATGGGTTTACTACAAATAATATATGTGATTTATATTAAATCCAATTTTAATTCAAACTAAGACTTTTACTAGAATAATTTTTTTTTTTGAGAGGTTTTTGCTATAGGGCGTGTGCGCTCGCCAGACAGACAGAGAGAGACATAGAGACAGAAAGCGAGAAATCACCCCCCAGGGGGGATGGTCACGCCACAATCCCTTCTCCTCCATTCTCCTCTCGGGATCTTGGGAACACACGCATACGCACACAGCGTGAGTTTTAAGCCACTGGGTCCGGGACGCGAACCGTGGTCGACTACGTGGGAGTCCAGCAACATAGCCATTACGCTAACTGCTGGTTCCCGTAGAATAATATTTATATACTAAAGGTTGATGGCCTATTGTTCCCTTATATATTATTAACACTTCCTAAGTTTTTCTTTTGTTCATCATTGAAAATGTCATCAAAACAATTACAACCTACATTCCACTGAATCTCATATAATGTAGATGTCTTATTAAGGTGAGCTTTACTATTGGACTTTATTTTTAGTGTACAAGAAACTAAAAGTCCTTAGTTCAGTGATTTTTTGTTTGTTTTTTAGAGAAATTGTTTTCCTACATAGGGCATGTGCACTCACTGGAGAGACAGAGACAGAGAGACAGAAAGCAAGAAATTCCATCCCCCCCAGGGGGGATGGCCATACCACAATCCCTTTTCCTTCATTCTCCTCTTGGGGTTTTGGCAAGCACACACGTACACCCGGCATGAGTTTTAAGTTGCCGTGTCTGGCACTTGAACCACCGTCGACTATGTGGGAGTCCAGCAACATAACCATTACACCGTCTGCTAATCCCATAGTTCAATGTTCTTAAAGTATGCAAATAAATGAGAAGTTATCTCTTCTTAATTACTAACATAGTTTTCTTGCTTTTCTTTTTTCACAAGCATTTTTTTTTAATCTTAATCACCAAATCAAGTAACTGCATTTTCTATTAAGTATCATTGCTGGGCCTTAGGCAACTTGTAAAGTAAGTGGGATTTTCATCCCCTTCAAGTTTTCTTTTTCAAGTTACCTCTTGTCACCAACCTTTTCTTTCTAGACCCCCAGCTTTGTTGGAGCAGGGATGCATCAGTAGAGTTGGGGCCCTTTATCCCTTACTGAGGAAACTGCCTCTTTCCCCATCCCTGAATCTCTATCTCTACCTGATCTTGAGCTACCCATTTAAAAATAAGGCTTTGTTAAAACAGCTGATGCTAGGGGACCAGCAGATGCACTTTTGTTATGTCACAGGACTGTTAGGTAATGGACCGTGGTTCAAGTCCCAAACCCAGCGACTTAAAACTCACACCAGGCATGTGTGCGTGTGTGGCCAAAATCCCAAAAGGAGAATGGAGGAGAAGGAATTGCAGTGTGGCCATTCCCTCTGGGGAGTGATTTCTCACTTTCTGTTTGACTTCTCTGTTTCTCTCTGTCTCTTTGATGAGCACACACACCCTATATCAAAATCTCTCTAAAAACAATAGATGATGCACGTGTTCATGGTTTGATAAAGATTTCTAATGGTTGAAAAGTCAGCATGCTGCAGAGTACTAAGAGATACTTTTTTGTTATATGTTAGTTGTAATCCATATAAGTACTATAATGTTATTTAAAATCAAACAGACACATTAGGCAGGAGGACGCACAAAACAGTATCACAAGACTTGAAAGAAGTTTCAAGTTGGAGGGTGGTTTTTTTTGTGGGCACAGCTCTCCAACCAGTCTCCTCCTTGCCAGTCATGCCTCCATGGGAAACTGAGAAGTGCCAGAATGTGACCCATCTCATGTACATTTCTACTTCAACTTGGTTTGACTGAGCTGGCCACTATGACCTTCTAAGAAGCAGGGGAAATATAGGTGCTTTTGAAAGGGGTAGAATCTTAATGTTTTCAGGTTGCTCCTTTGTAGATAGTTACTTTCATTTATAGATATTCTGAGGCATTTTTAGTAGATGTCTCCTTTAATATGAGGGGAATTGATCATTGCCTTTAAGCAATGTATAACCTATTAAAGGAAATTATAAAACCAAAGCAAGAATCTATCAGTATGAGAGAATGTAGAATGAAAAGCTAGTTGGTATAACTGATACCACCAATTCTATAATTTCCTGCAGATATTAGAGGAAAGGCATGCTTCAGAGCTTGAACTGAAATAACACCTTCCTCCTTTACCATGTTCTCTGCCAAATATTATATATATTTATAAATGCACCACATTCACTTTTAATTACTTTCAAAAACCAGTATCTGAAAGGTAAAAGTTGTATCAAACATAAATTAATACTTTCAGGCTTAAATTCCTTTGTGCTTTAAATGGTGTCCTCATTAGTATCAGCAGCTTTTTTTGTCCCAAAAATTGGACTTGGAAATTAGTAAAAAAAATGAATGGAAATGTAGGATAAGATGTTAAATGAGTTTTTCTCTGGAACAGATGCTGCCAATGGTTAAAAATGAGTTTGGGTTTCACTTTAGCCCTTTGTGTTATAGTAAAATGAAAACAAAACAAAAAGAGAGAGAGAGAGACAGAGAGAGAGAGACAGAGAGAGAGACAGAGAGAGAGAGAGAGAGAGAGACAGACAGGGAGGGCTCGTTTCTGGCAAATTGAGTTCCTTGGGGAAAAAGCAAAGGAAAGAGACCAATTTAGTCAGGGGAGATTATAATACACCAATCATGATGATTGATCCTGTATGAGCAGAAGGCACATGGAAACAATTTAAATGTTGTCCATGAAACTGCAGCTTTCGGACCTAATGGCATTTTATTTATCAAGATCACTGCTTTCAGGGGCCTGTAGAGCTTTGGCATTTTAGAAAAGAATATGAGGTTTCATGCATTCTTCTTTAGGATTAAAGGTGAGAAATGTAGAGAAAGGGGAGAGGCAGTTGGTTCTACTTTTTATCTCGTTGCCTGCTGTTTCTCTAATAGTAGACTTTTCCTCTGAACCTCTCATATTCATCACTTAACTCAGTCCATGCAGGTGGGTTTTGGAGAATGTGGATAAGACATTTTATTTAGTAGTGCCCCATCCCTACTTTTTTGTTTTCTTTTTAGCTAACTCAGTTTCCATCTGGGATGCACGAGTTCATTTAGGTGGGATGCCTTTAAAAACTAAAAGAAAAAAAATCATTATCATTATGTGGGTTTGGCAAAGAAATATTCTGTTTTGAAGACTGCTTCTTTCTTGGAGTCATTTGAGGAAAGAAAACATACATGTATACATGTGAATTTTTTCTCCCTTACATACATGGGAGAAAAGCTAAGCCATTACAAAGTTATGACCCTTTCAGGAGAAATTTTATGTTCAATTTCTTGTTTTCATTTAAGGGAGATTTTCCCAATGTTTTTGTTTTGTTTTGTTTTGTTTTGTTTTGTTTTTGAGGGGAAAAGTAATGTTTTTTTGATGATGGCATTTAGTAAAGGGATTATCTGATCCTGCAAGGTCATTTGGGCCCCTGTGGGCTCAGGCAGGAGTTTTTCAGTACTGTGCTAGACTGATTCTGATTGTGAAGATTGTCAGAAGCTGGCAATTGATTGAAAGGAAGGAAAACATTCCTTTGAGCTGCTAGTAGAATAAGATGTTTATTTTTAGTTGATTCACTTTTCTTAAACGAAAATGGCAAAATTGGTTGTTTGACTAAATTGACTTATTTGGAGCCCTTATAAAAATTAGATATCCACAGGAGTATGTGTGTGTGTGCCCAAAATCCCAAAAAGAGGATGGAGGAGAAGGGATTGCAGTGTGGCCATCTCCCCAGGCGATGCTTTTTCACTTCCTGTCTCTTTGTCTCTCTGGTGAGTGCATGTGCCCTATAGCAAAAATCTCTCTTAAAAAAAAAAAAAAAAAAAAAAAGTAGATGTCTAGGGAACATGAACTCATCTTTCCCCTCAGTTTTTCATATATATTTTTAATCGCCAGTGGGTGTGTGTGCTCGCCAGAGAGATAGAAAGAGAAAGCACCTTCAAATGAGGTCATGCTCCAATACCCTTCCTTTCGTTTCTCCATCCTGTCAGGATTTGGGGCATGCATGTACACATGCCTGTCATGCTTTGCTACTGGGCTGGGACTTGAACTGTGTCTGGCCATGTAGGATCTGGGTCCCCATGTGCAGAGCTTAACCACTGAGTTACAGGACTGGCCCTTCAGTTTTGCATTCCATATCTGAATTCTGGCTTCCCTATGTATTGGTTTAACATTGCTAAACTTCGGTCTTCTCAGCTAAAATGAGAATACTGTTGCTTGCAGGGTCGTAGAGTTATTTAAATGAGACATTGCATTATCGCAATACCTAGCACAATAAACATTAGCTATTATTTTTCATGTTCATAATAATATATGTGGATTTCTATTCACCTTTTTCGGAACATGGTCAAAATTCATAATTGCTTATGGGGAGAAAGAGTAAAATTGGAAAGTTTTGGCACAGGGAATTCATAAATACAGTTTACCTATTATGTGGCCTCTGTTTCTATTTTGTTTCCACTATCTACATTTCTTTATCAGGCTCTTCTTTTCTCCTCTATGTCTGTTCTCTGATCTTTGTTTATGCTTATCTTCCTCCTTGCTACTCCAAGTTCCTTTAAACATCTAACATTTTTATTCTCTGGGACCCTGGACATGCTGGTCTCTCAGATTGGGATGGTTTTCCCCTCCAGTCTCTCTGTTCATTGCATTTCAAACCATTATTCAAAGTTACATGTTCTTACTTCCATAAAGTATTTTCTGACTCAAATAACTGGATGTTCTTTACGCTCATTAGAACACCACTGGTATTTCAAATCTCTTTTAAACTATTTTTAACTCTTCAATATTACTCATTTATGTACTTGATTTTATATGTTCACTATGTTGCATGTTCTTCTTGAGTGATGGCATATCATGTAGGCGATGGAAGGCCATAGAAAAAGACCCTCAAATAGCCATTGAACTTCTCAAGAGTAAACTTCTGACAATACTCAAGTTCTGATGTTCTATCATATCTTTCATAGCCATGAGTTACATGCCTTCCCAAGCTGTGATTTCCAGAGTCTCTCTTAATAATAGAACTGATCTGACTTCTTCTTTAAAAATTTATTTATTTTTAAGTTTGCTATAGGGCTTATGTGCTCACCAGAGAGAAATAGTGAGAGAGAGAGAGAGAGGAAACATAAGAAAGTTAGTCACCAGGTCTGGGACTTGAACTGTGGTCAGCCATGTGGGAGTCCAGGGCCCTAACCACCATGCCATCTGCTGGCCCCTTGACCTGACTTCTTCCTGAGGATAACATCCACCCAATGATGGAAATGTACTACATGTATCCTGGGAATGTATGAATCTCGTGCATTTTGTTACCCACCCAGTCCTCCACTGAATGGCATCAGTGACTGTGGGGCATACTCTTCCTTGATGCAGACAGTAAACACCACCACACCCACTCTCCAGAGTCCTAGATAAATTAGAGGGAAGCTAGAAGGGGAATGTGTATTCTTGGTGTCTGAGATGACAAAGTATTCCTAGAGACAAAATGGTATTATATTATCACTGACTCTACTTCCCAGCATAGTTAGTACACAATAGACTCGATCTGGAATTCTTATGTTGCCCTGTCTCTCCCATGCCCCAGTGCTGTTTAGTGGACCTCATGGATACCCATTTGTTTAGCCATATCTTTTCCTACACCTGTGCTTATACCAGATTTATAACCAAATTGAGTTATCCACCCCCTCCCTTCAATCCATTGTTTTGACTAAGATGGAAGTTCTTTTTCTAAGACCTAATCATTATATGGTGGTCTTTTATGTAAAAAGTGCAGGTACCTCCCACCTTCTTATAGGATGATGCCATATTATTCCTTTCGCATTCCACTAAGGTTGTCGTTTCATATCATCATCCTCCTGAGATCTTCTCCCAGACTTTTTTGTTCTAAGATTCCTTTTGTGTTGTTTTTATAAGAAATATTTATAGAGGCCAGCAGGTGGTGTGGTGGTTAAGGCGATGGATTCCCATATGGCTAACCAGTTTGAGTCCCAGACCTGGCAGCTTGTTTCTTCACTCTTCCTCTCACTTTCTCTCTCTTTCTGATCAAATTGAAGAATAATAATAAATAAAATAAATAATTCTTTAAAATATTTTAATTAATTATTATTATTTTAAAATTTGCTATTGGGCATATGCACTCACCAGAGAGACAGAGAAGGAAAGTAAGAAAGCAAGTGCCAGGTCCAGAACTTGAACCACAGTAGCCCATTAGGAAGTCCAGAGCTTCAACCACCACATTACTTGCTGGCCTGATTTGCTTTGGTTTTACCACATAGATAGACCTGTGATTCTCTTCAAACAGCATTTATCTCCCTTAGCATTTCCATATCTTGTTAAGAAGGCCTTACCCTGGGACCAGCAGTTAGCGTAATGGCTATGTCATTGAACTCCCATATAGTCGACCGCGGTTCAAGTCCCAGACCCGGTGGCTTAAACTCATGCCGGGCACATGTGCGTGCGTGCTCAAGATAACGAGAAGAAAACAGAGTAGAAGGGATTGTGGTGTGGCCACCCTCCCTGGGGGGTGATTTCTCGCTTTCTATCTCTCTGTCTTTCTCTGTCTTTCTGGCGAAAGAAAGTGCCCTATAGCAAAAACCTCTAAAAAAAATAGAAGGCCTTATTTTGAACCCAGGACCCTTAACCCTGTTAGTTTATACTTATTCTTTCATTCAAGAGTGGTGGTTGGGGTGCTGGACTGCCACATGGCTGACTGTGGTTCGAGTCCTGGACCTGGTGGCTTGCTTTCTCACTTTCCCTCTCTGTCTCTCTCTCTCTGGTCAAATTAAAATAATAATATAAATAAATAACATTAAAAAAATTCAAATGAAACCTTCCCCTTCACATTTCTGTGTACCCACAGCCTTTGATCTTTATACTTTACCATGTTTCTTAAATTCTAGCTATTTGCATAGTTCTCTCTCATGAGATTGTAAACTCTTCATTTTTATAATCCTAATTTTTCACTTATTCCCACCATCCTTTCTTTAACCCCTACCAGTATTTCTTATATATAGTAGGTACAAGTTACTCAACAATTAAATGGAATGAAAAAATGAGAATGACCAACATTTAAATAAAATATTTTTGGATTTCAAAATGATCAAATTGTTTTAGAATGGAAATACTCAAAATTTTATAAGTAAACTCCATTAACCAGTTCATCTCATGGAATTATTATTATTATTATTATTGTTAATTTTACTTAAATCAATTGCCTAAATAAGAAAGCTAAATATTTTCCTTTTAAGCTGTAGTACCTGAACATCTGAAATGGAAAGACTTCAGTGATATCAGTGGTCATGCATAGATTATAAAATAGTCACGTATAAAGCCTGTTTTTAAGTGTAAAGTTCAAAGACTAACAAGGCTGATCCACTGACTTTTGTTAATGAATTACATTAGAGTATAATGAATTCGACTTTGTAGTCCAATTAGAATTTATAATTTTAAAAAACTAAAGACCTCAGTGTCACTGGTATACTCAGTTACAGTGTTAAGAAAACACCCGTACACTCACTTGGTTGGCTTGCCTGTAAGTCTCAGGTTTTCATTTTGATTGCATCTTAGACGTTATATAGACTTAGGTGTCCTGCTGTTGTTTTTCAAGTGTTAATGAAAAAAAAAATTTTAAAAAATCTGGATCCTTTAGGTAGAAAAATAACAATCAGAAAGTTCTGTTATTTGAGATTTATCTGGTTTAACTGAAATTATTTGAGTTGTACCTTATTGATTTTCTTGGTGGGGGCAAGATTACCCATTGGAGACTAGAATGCCTTGAAATCCAATTTTAATGCCTCATCTTTCGTCTAACTGCAAAAAAAAAAAGGATTTAAAAAAATGCCAATTGAGCATTTTAAGATTTTTGGGAAATAGTTTTCTAAATATCCAGCACTAGTGTTTTTCACTGCTCTGTCTTTGGGCATAAATGGAGAGGTATGAAGAAAACTGCAGACGAAGAGTTATATAATCAACCTGTTCTTAGCCAAACGGAGGGCCTCCTGATTTGGGTGAGATCAAGTATCAGCAAAACATTTTCTAATTTGTGTCCTTTAAAATAAAAGGGCTCCTTTCAGGACACCATGAGGAATGTGAGGTTTGGCCTTCTTTTTCACATAGGAGTTGCTGAAAGGAGCACTTTGTGTCTTTTATGACTATCTGTTTCATAAAGAGTTTTTAAGTTCGTCACAGTGTACATCTAAAATAGTATTTATTAGCTTTTAGCCATGGGTAGGTGCACGCATCCACAGCCCAATCCAGCTGTTTCTCTTCTGTCCAGGCGCTCATCCCATCCATCTCCTTTATTTTTTCCATCTGACTGTTGCCAGTCCTATTGGAATGCCTTTAAATACACACTTTCATCTCATCTAGGCCTTTCTATCTTTTAGCTCTCACTCCATGTTTTCCTTGGTTCAAGCCATAATTCAGCCAAGTCTTACTCATCTTAACTCCTCTTCTCCAAAGGGTCCCTCTTTATCACATCAAATATAAAGTGTTTTGCCTAGTTTCCAAAATGCTTCTTAATCTGCCCTATTGTCCATGCCCAATGTTAAGGTTTACTGCTGTTTTAAACATACTCACAAATTTCCTGATTTTCCAAGTGCTGAATTTTAACACATGATTCAGAATCACAGCTATTTATTTAAAAATATAAACTGCGCAGGGACTAGCAGATGGCATAATGGTTACATTGCTGGACTCCCACATAGTTAACCACGATTCAAGTCCCAGACCTGGCAGCTTGAAACTCACACCAGGCTAGTGTGTGTCCATGCCCAACATCCTGAATCCCGAGAGGAGAATGGAGAAGGGCTTGTAGCATGGCTATCCCCCCTGAGGGGGTGATTTCTTGCCTTTTTTTTCTCTCTCTCTCTCTCTCTCTCTCTCTTTCTGGTGAGTGCATGTACCCTATAGCAAAAATCCCTCAAAAACCAAAAGCTATGTGTGTGTGTATATATATATATATATATATATATATACACACACATTTCTGCTAACTTCAGACTTTCTGTGCCAACTTCAGACTTTCTGCTCCCAGACTGAGGAATCCTCATTTTTCATTTTTCTTTCTGTAATTTGCTATAAGACATGTGCATTCATTGGAAATAGAGACAGAAAGAGAGAGAGAAAGCATCACCCCCTAGGGAGGATGGCCATGCCAAAATTACTTTTCCTCCATTCTTTTCTCAGGATTTTGGACGCTTATGCAAACACATCTGATGTGTTTTTCAAGCCTCTATATCCAGGACTTGAACACGTAGTTGCCATGTGTGATCCATCCACCTTAACAATCATGCCCCAGATTGGCCTGGGAATCTTCAATTTAGGTGGATTCTCCCAGATAATTCTTATGTGCATGTTACTGGAGAATCTCCACTCACTCGCCTTTCCTGTCCTCACTGATTAAGCTTCTCTTCAACTTGTAGGAAACTTGTTTTTCTGCATGAAGTTAAACTGTTCACTTATGCTGCTTTCTGATTATTTGTATTTCTACAACTGCAATATAAGCTTCCTGGGTCAGAGGTTACTGTATACGAAGGTAGACAACATTGGGAGGAGGTTAGACAAGTTGCTTTCTATTGCAAGTTCTGCCTGTGAGGACAAACCATAGGTCTTAAAACCTTGGTTTGCTCATAGGTAAGAGTGAAAACTGGCAGGGAGGGTGTCCAGTTCCCCTGTGCTCTAAGAGCCCTCAGTGTCATTGTTGTAGAAAGGTCAAGCTTCAAATCTTAGCTCTACTATTAGAGTTATCATTTTAAGCAAAGGGTAATTTCTCTGAGTCTGTTTCAATGAGGGGAATAATATATACCTCTGTAGTTGTTAGGAAGATAATATGTGGAAAGTGTCCAGCACAATAGCCCATACATGAAGATCTCTGCATATTATCATTCCTTATCCTCCTATGCTTTCACAATGCTAGATAAAGAGAGGCTGAACATCATTTAGTGATGATCATATTCTTTTTGAACACCGTATCCCTGCACAGCTTTCCAGTTAAAGACTGTTTAGTGACAAAGCATAAACTGATAGGATTTAAAGTTGGCTTTGTTGCTTAATAACTCAGTGACCCTTGTGTCTATTTAACTTTTTTTTTATTATTTATTTATTTTTGGGGGAGAGGTTTTTGCTATAGGGCACGTGCACTAGCCAGAAAGACAGAGAGAGACAGAGAGACAGAAAGCGAGAAATCACCTGACAGAGAGACAGAAAGAGAGAAATCACCCCCAAGGGGGGATGGCCATAATCCCTTCTCCTCCATTCTCCTCTTGGGATCTTGGGCATGCACGCACATGTGCCTGGCGTGAGTTTAAGCCAATGGGTCTGGGACTCGAACTGCAGTTGACTACATGGGAGTCCAGCGACATAGCCATTACTCTGCCATTACTCTAACTGCTGGTACCTCTATTTAACTTTTTTGAAATGTGGACTCAAATATCATCTTTTTTTTTTTTTTTGAGAGAGATTTTTGCTACCAGGCAAGTGCGGTGACTGGAGTGAAAGAGAGAGAGACAGAGAGACAAAAAACAAGAAATCACCCCCCCCCAGGGGATATGGCCATGCTGCAATCCCTTCTCCTCCATTCTTCTCTTGGGATTTTGAGCACACATACACACAGGCCCAGCATGAATTTTAAGCCACTGTGTCTCCCTTGAACTGCAGTCAACTACGTGGTAGTCCAGCAATGTAACCAGTATGCCATCTGTAGGTCCCTCAAATATTATCTTTACTGTAAAGCCGTTGCGAGGCTTAAATGAGATAACGCATGCCCTAGACAGTACCCAACCTAGAATAAATGCTAACTTTTATTAATTCTTCTGCCTGGCATTAGCCTGATTCTGCTAAAGGTGCATTGTTCTGGGATACAAGAGTCTGCACATCAGAGTCCTAGAACAGCTAGCTTCTCACATGACTTCAGGTGGGCTATTTCATCCTATACTTGAGTTTCTTGTGCTTCAAAATGGTGCTAATAATAACCCACCCATGGAACAGCAAAAGGATCAGATAAGGAAACACAAAGGAAGACAACATTCAAAAGGCAAGGAGCTATACAGGCAGCACTTACTCTTATGATTTTCTTTGTACCCATAAAATTAAAAAAAAATTAAGTAAAATAACCAATGTTTATTTAATAGTTATCAATTACATGCTTTTAATCCTCACAAAATCCACAGAAGCATATATAATCGTTACTCTTTTACACATGTGAAAATCAAGATTCAGAGAAACCAAGTAACTTGCTCAAGGACTCACACCCAGTAAGTTGCAGAACTGGAACTGGACACCTGGAAGACAGACACCAAATACCAAACATTTGACCACTCTGAGATTACCTTACCTGTAAATTCCCTTCTAAGCCAATGACTCTTGGTCACTGCTCTTCTATGAAGAGATTGGACTTGGTGATTGGAAAACCTTTGTGGGAACTTGTGAACCAGGTGGGAGAACCACTGCAGTTTTAGAATAATCCAGGTAGCTATTACCTACCTGAACTTTGCCTTCAAAGGAGGCTCTGGATTCTTCATGTGGAAGATAAAAGTTACCTTGGGTCTTGCAGCTCTGAGTTGCTTCTTCATAGAATAGAGAAGGCTAAATGTCTCCCTTCACAGAGAAGATAGGGTTCTGTCTCTGTTTAATTTTGTCCTTCTCTTTCTGCTCCAGTGTCTTAAGCTTAATATCTTTCACATTGCGACTTTTATTTTTGCTACCAGGCAAGTGCGGTGACTGGAGTGAAAGAGAGAGAGAGACAGAGAGACAAAAAACAAGAAATCACCCCCCAGGGGATATGGCCATGCTGCAATCCCTTCTCCTCCATTCTTCTCTTGGGATTTTGAGCACACATACACACAGGCCCAGCATGAATTTTAAGCCAGTGTCTCAGACTTGAACTGCAGTCAACTACGTGGTAGTCCAGCAATGTAACCAGTATGCCATCTGTAGGTCCCTCAAATATTATCTTTACTGTAAAGCCGTTGCGAGGCTTAAATGAGATAACGCATGCCCTAGACAGTACCCAACCTAGAATAAATGCTAACTTTTATTAATTCTTCTGCCTGGCATTAGCCTGATTCTGCTAAAGGTGCATTGTTCTGGGATACAAGAGTCTGCACATCAGAGTCCTAGAACAGCTAGCTTCTCACATGACTTCAGGTGGGCTATTTCATCCTATACTTGAGTTTCTTGTGCTTCAAAATGGTGCTAATAATAACCCACCCATGGAACAGCAAAAGGATCAGATAAGGAAACACAAAGGAAGACAACATTCAAAAGGCAAGGAGCTATACAGGCAGCACTTACTCTTATGATTTTCTTTGTACCCATAAAATTAAAAAAAAATTAAGTAAAATAACCAATGTTTATTTAATAGTTATCAATTACATGCTTTTAATCCTCACAAAATCCACAGAAGCATATATAATCGTTACTCTTTTACACATGTGAAAATCAAGATTCAGAGAAACCAAGTAACTTGCTCAAGGACTCACACCCAGTAAGTTGCAGAACTGGAACTGGACACCTGGAAGACAGACACCAAATACCAAACATTTGACCACTCTGAGATTACCTTACCTGTAAATTCCCTTCTAAGCCAATGACTCTTGGTCACTGCTCTTCTATGAAGAGATTGGACTTGGTGATTGGAAAACCTTTGTGGGAACTTGTGAACCAGGTGGGAGAACCACTGCAGTTTTAGAATAATCCAGGTAGCTATTACCTACCTGAACTTTGCCTTCAAAGGAGGCTCTGGATTCTTCATGTGGAAGATAAAAGTTACCTTGGGTCTTGCAGCTCTGAGTTGCTTCTTCATAGAATAGAGAAGGCTAAATGTCTCCCTTCACAGAGAAGATAGGGTTCTGTCTCTGTTTAATTTTGTCCTTCTCTTTCTGCTCCAGTGTCTTAAGCTTAATATCTTTCACATTGCGACTTTTTCCTTGCAGTGCTACATCCAAAATCTGGCATTGTCTTTGTTTTCCAATGTATTAAAACCCCATTCAACAAAACAGACTCCTGGAACTCTAACCTCCTGCTCACTGTCCTCTCCAATTAACTGACAATTGGGTCATCACCATCCTCCTTTTCACACCTTTGGCCGTGTCTCACATACTTTTTTTTCTTATTTTAGTTTTTTTCTACTGGGTGTGTGTGCTGGCCAGAAAAAGACAGAGAGAGGGAAAGTAAGAAATCACTCTCCAGTGGGGATAGCAACACCGCAATCCCTTCTTTTCCATTCTCCTCCTGGGATTTTGGGTGCACACACACACACCTGCCGGGAGTGATTTTTTTTTTAAGCCGCCAGGTTCCAGGACTGAAACCATGATCATTATGTGGTAATCCAGCATCTTCTTCTTCTTTTTTTTTCTTCTTAAATTTGGACAGAGGGAGACAGAGAGGGAGAGAGCGAGGAATTGACAAAGCAAACCTCCAAGTCTGGGACCTGAACTGTGATCAGCCATGTGGGAGTCCAGTGCCTGAACCACTGCCAGTCCCAGGAGTCCAGTGTCTTAACTATCACTCCACCGACTGGTGCCCACACACTGTTTTTTTAAAATTCAGATATCTAGTGATATAGCTAGTTTACTCACGTGGAGAATTCTGATTTCTGTCTGATTTTTTAATAAATGTAGGTGTCGTATGAATTTTTTCATATTTATTGTAAACTTAGTAGCTAATAAGAAATACATATGTAGCTCTTATTTTACTAGTGTCTTTACATATATTAAATCTCAACAACATTATTTCCTATTTCGTAGATGAGGAGACTGGTTCCGAGTGGTGAAGGACTCTGTTCTAGGTTATGAAATAGAGCTATTGGGACTTGGATGTATGTTTCTTGATGAAGTCTGGTCATCTTTTTATTACACAACACTCCCTAGAGATTTCCTAATCTCTAATTGGTTTAACTTGCAACATTCAACTTACATAATCATTGCAGAAATTCCTTACATTGCTAGGGTGTCTTACAATACACTCATTCATACCTCATCTGGTCCTCATAACAGCCGTTGGGCGAGACTCTTCTTTTACAGATGAAGAAACTAAGGTCTAGAAAAGCTCAGTGGCTTGCTGGAATTCACACAACCAGATTTATATTTCTTCTTGTGTTTTGTACTCTACCGCGCTGCTGATTGTGACTTGGATAATAAAATGCTTTCATCACCATTCATTTTCTAGACAAGGTAGGCCAACCAAAATATACTATCAGGAAACCAGTAACCATATCATACTTGGAATAGTATTTTATTCTTTTAATGTAATGAACGGATTCTTTTAAAGATCTGTTTAAAATTTAGGGATTTAAGTTAATGATTAAAAAGAAGCCTGTCCTTTTTTTCTTTTAAGAAATAAGGGAATTGTTCTCTAATATCCACAAGGTAACCCAAAAGAGGTTTTTGGTTTTGATTAGAATTTTATTATTGTTAAGCAAATGACCAAAGATATCTGAAATTTATATTCTTTCACTAATTAATTAATTCTTTCATTCATTATGCATCAATTGCATTGTGGCAAGTGCTATGCAATGTTTGCTTCATTAATGATTACAAAAGAAAAATTAAGCTACATTTATAAACAAACCAAAATCAAAGGTAGAAAAAGTTTGGCTTTCATGCATAGAGAATTAGACTTTATGTTGCTCCTTTATTATTTCCTTGGAAATGGTAATGAAGAATGTTATCACGCCAACTTCAATACATCCAAGACAATAGAAAATAAATAAATTTTTAAAACACAGAATTCAATTTGGAGTCAAATACTCTTTTGGAGAGATTTTCACTGTAAGGGCGCGTGTGCTCGCCAGACAGACAGAGAGAGACATAGAGACAGAAAGCGAGAAATCACCCCCCAGGGGGGATGGTCACGCTGCAATCCCTTCTCCTCCATTCTCCTCTCGGGATCTTGGGCACGCATGCACACGCGCCCGGCATGAGTTTTAAGCCACCGGGTCCGGGACACGAACCGCGGTCGACTACGTGGGAGTCCAGCGACATAGCCATTAC
>NW_006209847.1:2457183-2466438 GCF_000334495.1 Tupaia belangeri chinensis | reverse complement strand
GGCGTGAGTTTTAAGCCATCGGGTCCGGGACACGAACCGTGGTCGACTACGTGGGAGTCCAGCGACATAGCCATTACGCTAACTGCTGGTTCCCTGGAGTCAAATACTCTTTATTCCTCTAGTTTTTAAGTAAACAGTTTCCTTTCCTTCTGCTGGACCTTACTGTGGATGACCAATATAGGGTTTCCATAAAAAATTTTCCAAAAACAATTCTATATCAGACCTGTAGGATAAAGATAAACATTGAATGAAGTTGCATTAAAAAGTTAATTCTCGACAAGCAGATGGCATAATGGTTAGGTCACTGGATTCCCAAGTTGTTGACTGCAGTTTGAGTCCCAGAACTGGAAGCTTAAAACTCATGCTGGGCACGTGGGTGTGTGTGCCCAAAATCCTGAGAGGAGAATGGAGGGGAAGGGATTGTGGAATGGCCATTCCCCAAGGGGTGATTTCTTGCTTTCTGTCTCTCTGGGGAGTGCACACACCCTATAATAAAAATCTCTCTTAGAAAGGAAAAAGAAGTTAATTCTTGGCCAACCTAACAGCCTAATGGTTAAGGGAGCTGGATCTCACATGGCCTACCACATGGTTCAAATCCTAGCCCTGGCAACTTATAAACTCATGAGGTACTTATGCATGTGTGCCCCAAAATCCTGACAGGATGGAGAAATGGAGGAGAAGGCATTGAAGCTGACCATGCCACATTGCAGGGGGTGTTCTCCTTCTCCCTCTCTCTTTCTCTATCTCTATCACTTTCCCTCTGATTAAAAAAAATAATAATAATCTCACATTGTTCATTTCGACATTTGTAATTTGCATTTTTTTATTTTTTGGAGAGGTTTTTGCTATAGGGCGCGTGTGCTCGCCAGAAAGACAGAGAGACAGAAATCAAGAAATCGCCCCCTCAGGGGGGGTGACCATGCCACAATCTCTTCATTCTCCTCTCTGGATCTTGGGCATGCACGCACATGTGCCTGGCGTGAGTTTAAGCCACCAGGTCTGGGACTCGAACCGTGGTTGACTACGTGGGAGTCCAGCAACATAGCCATTATGCTAACTGCTGGTCCCAGGAATTTGAATTTTTAAGAGAATTAGAATTCCATTTATTAAAGAAATGGGATTGTGTGTTTAGCCCACAGGCCATATGCCAATCCACACACTGAACAGTAAAAACAAAACAAAACAAAATACAACAAAAACATACCAAGTTAACAAAAAGAGAACCTGGGGCCAGTAGGTGGCATAGTGGTTAAGGCACTGGACTCCCACTTGGTCGACCACAGTTCTAATCCTGGACTTGATGGCTTGACACTCAGGCTGTGCACATGTGCATGCATGTCTAAAATCCTGAGAAGGGAATGGAGGAGAAGGGACTGCAGCATGGCCACTCCTTTTGGGGATAATTTCTCGCTCTGTGTTTCTCTCTGTGTCTCTGGTGAGTGCATGCATCCTATAGCAAAAATCTCTCTTGGGAAATGAAAGAGAGAGAGAGAGAGAGAGAGAGAGAGAGAGAGAGAGAGAGAGCCTGACAGTATGCACTGGTATTTAGATTCAGCCTCAGTAGAGGCCAGGCTGACACGCCACCAGCCAGCTTCTGTTTGCTCACTGGTAGCAGCTGTACCAGTCTGCTATTATCTCATATAACTCTTCCCTTCATCCTTAGGTAGAAGCAGGCTTCTGTTCATTGCAGAAACTAAGTCCATCATTGCACAAGTGGAATGAGAAACAAGCAAAAAGCCCCAAACATGTCCTTACTCGTCTGATTAGGAAACAGCATCTCTGGGTGTCCCCATGCACAATACTGGCAAAAGGGAGTGTTGTCCATTTCCACTTTATGTCAAACATTGTGCTGATTAAAAGATTTTGATTTCCACATTTAAGTGTAAAAAGTAAGAATTGTGATTGTCCCGGCACTTTAAAAATTTCTGCAAATTACTATGAGGGTTTTTTTTGTGAAGAAGAATTTCTACCTATGAATGAAATACTCTTAACTTTCACACAATGTGGTTAATCTGTGAGTCTTTAACTAGGCTGTAATCCTGAAGATACCTAATAACAAAAAGTGATTTCTTCAATGAGAATTAAAAAAATGTTTGTGACCCCAGAACAACACTTCTTTTTTATGAGAGACTATTTCTCTATTTGACTATAACTTTAATTAAACTCTATTAACTTTAATTTAATTTAAGCTATTTAAATAGTTCAAATGCTATTAAACTCAAAGAACATATTTTTTTAAAGGTATTTAGTTCCTGGACATTTTCCCTCAATCTCATACAACCTTAATTATTACCCACTTATTGTTAAGTATATCATAATAAAGTAAAATATAATGTATAAATTGCCTTAATCTCCATAAAAGTTAAGTTGAGGCAGAGCCATAAACTAACCAAAATTGGAAGTACCATGCAAAAGCAAAATACACAAAATATCTTCAAAGACTTGGATCTCCATGGGTAGTAAACAGATTTTATTGCATTTTCCGTTATTTCTGTGGAAATGAGAATAGACATTTTCATGTATGATGCATTATTATATAACATCCTCATCCTATTATGTGATTTTCTTTCTTTTCTCCCCATCCTATTTTACTGTTTTTCCCCGAAGTACAGCTTCTCTGTATCTATAATAATTTTTTAAGTTTGCCAAGTCATATTTTTTCCTTTTATAATTACTTGTATAATTACACACCCTGGCACATAGTAGTAACTAGGGAAACAGGGCTATTTAATTATATCTTAATGAGCATTTGCAATTATACAATTTTAAAAATCCATAGGAAATTAAGAAAATAGTTTTCATCAAGTAGAGTATTGGTTGAACTCTATTTTCAAGAATAGCAGCTATTAAATCATTGTAAGCAAAAAATTATTGTCATAGAAACTGTGGATGCTAACTCTCAGAATATAGAATTTTTATTCCTGGATTTGGAAGCAATTTTGGATGTCTTCAAGTCCAATTCTTCTATGGCCTCGCTAACAGATGTTTTATTAAACCTTTTCTAATTTGCAGTACACACTTGTTAATGAGACATTGCTTAAATACCTCCAGGGATGTCATGTTTACCATCAGAGGACACCTGCTCCAGTGTTGAACAGTGCTAATGATTAGCAGATATCTCTTGAACACCTAATATGTGCAGATACTCCTTACGTATTATATGGGGTACAAATTTAAGCGAGATTTCACTTTTGTGCTTGAAGTACTGACATTCTGGTAGAGGATATAACAAAGGCATGATGGGACAAACCGTGCTCTCTTTCCTAGTGTAGATTTCAGATGCTCCAACCTTACTAAATAATTGAGGCCATTGTCCGCTCATCAGGGAGGGCTGATTCCATGCCACACTACTTTGAACGTTGTCTTTCCTTGGTCCCCTAAGCTGCATCTTGTTGAGTTGTACCTGAACTTTTCCTTCCTGGCTAGCAACTTTTAATTGACAGCATATTTGCATAATAATGTGGGAATTGGATTTGGCCCTTCCCACAAGCTCTTATGTCTAATTACACTTCACAATTCATGGGCAAATAGTTTCCATCCTCACATCTCATATTAGATTCCAGAATACATGGATGCAGGAGCCATCCAGCCTCAGTGCCCCAGCACTCAGTGGAACCAGGTGCAGATCTCATGGAGAAGAATTGGTCAGAGCTACTTGGGGGGAAAAACCTGAAAATTCTATTTTGAGAGTATCTGTTAGGATTTGGAAAGCCCTTCTGGTGAAGGCAGGATTTGCCAACCTTATCACATAGGAAGGTCATATTTTTTTAACTACCAGACAGCATGTACACTTGACAAAGAGAGAGGGAGAGAAAATGACCATGGGGTATGGTCATGCTGCAACCCTTTCCTCTGTTTCTTCAATCTTATCAAGATTTTGGGCATGCACACACACACGTCTTGTGTATTTTTCAAGCCCGTGGGGCTGGGATTTGAAGCATGGACAGAGTTAAGTCTCCCTTAACCTCTAGGCTACAGTGCCAGCCTCCACTTTTTCATTATGGTTGTTTTTTATGTTAGAAGATAAGTGAAAATGAGAGAGAAAGAAAGAGAAAGTACTCCCTGATGGGACCTAGTAACACAGCAGTCCTTTCACTCTCATTCCTTCATTCTGTTAGGGTCCTAGGAAGGCAAACCTGGCATGTTGCTCAAGCCAGTAGGGCTGAGAATTGAGCCTGTTTGGGCATGCGGGATCTAGCTTCCTCTGTGAGGAAGTGTGTGCTTATCTGCTGGACTACTGGACTGGCCCAAGGTCACTTTTAATATACAAAATCTTTTGGCCAGTCATCTGATAGTATTTACATGCTTTATTCTATATTGAGTAGAATTAAAAAAATACATTCAAAATACTTTAATGTTATTTCCTATTTTATTAATTCTAGTCTTTTTTAAAAACCAGCATTTATGCACAAGGCATATTATTAACTCCAATTGTGAGCAGTACTTGATGTATATGTAGCTTCGTTATTCCCTGATGATAGTACCATGGGCTCGCAAGTGTACATATTTCATGGAATTTGAACCATACGATGGTAAAAAATGTAATTATGGACACATATATGCAAAGCAAATCATATAACTTATTTACTTATTTGTTTATTCCATGAGAGAGAGAGAGAGACCAGACTCCTAACAGGATCTTTTTACTGTGACTCACCCCTGGTCTCAGCCAGCCTGAATCACAGGCATGTGTACAACAGGAGTGAGCCAGCAGGTAGCTTTGGGATGAGAATGTGGGGCTTCCTGTGGGTACACTTTTATTAATGTTGCCCTATCATCTGGCTCCACATGGTATCTCTTAATCCCTAAAACTACTCTTCTGTAGGATTTGCACTGTCACACTCTGTTTTTGTTTGTTTGTTTGTTTGTTTGTTTTAGAGGTTTTTGCTATAGGGCGCGTGTGCTCACCAGAAAAGCAGAGAGAGACAGAGAGACAGAAAGAGAGAAATCACCCCCCAGGGGTGTGGCCATGCTGCATTCCCTTCTCCTCCATTCTCCTCTCAGGATCTTGGGCACACACGCACTTGCGCCCGGCGTGAGTTTAAGCCACCAGGTCCGGGACGCGAACCGTGATCAACTACGTGGGAGTCCAGCGACATAGCCATTATGCTAACTGCTGGTGCCGAACTGTCACACTCTGTTTTATGGGCAAGTACACATGCTTTTAGGACATGAGACACTTGCCCAGACATAGAGCTACAGGTGACAAAGTTAGGGTTTGACTCCCAACTGGTCTGTTTTAAGGGCCCCTATTCTAAACCTATACAAAGTCATTGCTCAGGAATGTGGTTGCAATGGCTTTGTATAGGTCATTGCAACCACTAGGAAGGTGGTTGCAAACAAAACTAAGTAAGTCTGAGGAGGGTACAAGCAAGAATTGCATTTAGAATTGCCACAGGGGACCAGCAGTTGGCGTAATGGCTATGTCCCTGGACTCCCATGTAGTCGAACGCGATTCAAGTCTCGGACCTGGTGACTTAAACTCACACTGGGCATGTGTGCATGCATGCCCAAGATCCTGAGATCCAGTGGAGGAGAAGGGATTGAGTCATGGCTATCCCCCTGGGGGGGGGGTGATTTCTAGCTTTCTGTCTCTCTGTCTCTCTTTTTCTGGCGAGCACACGTGCCCTATAGCAAAAACCTCTCCCCAAAAAATTTAAAAAGATAAAAAAATAGAATTGCCACCATCCCCAGCTCAGCCACCTCTCTTGTACTAACTGACATGTCAACTGCTCCCCTAAGCTAATAGAAACTCAAAAGTGAAGGTAACAACCAAGAAGGATCTATTTTCAGTTTTGTATAATAGCCACTGAATTAATGATAAACTGAATTTTAGTTGATTTCACTCATCAATGTAATTCTGAAAGCAAAATAATCATGTAATTGTTCATCTGGGTCCTCCAAGTGACAATAAGGACAATACTAAGTTTAAATTATAATTATAGAAAGTGTTGAGGATAATAAAGAGAAGTAATTAAAATACTAAGGGAGTTAAGAGGATGGAGTATCATTTTGACCTTACTAAATCAGAGAAGTCTTTATGTAAAATTAAGTTGGCATTTTTCCTGAATGTTGAGTAGTAGTTAAGCTTTGGGAATTTGGAGTTCATAAGGGAAGCCTCTAGGTAGAAAAATCATTCCTTTGTCATCAAAACCATAACGTACTGGAAAGTACAATGGGACTTCTTTTTCTTTTTTGAAGAGGTTTTTGCTTTAGGGTGCATGCGCTCACCAGAAAGACAGAGACAGAGAGATAGAAAGTGGGAAATCATCCCCCACAGGGGATGGCCACGCCATAATCCCTTCTCCATTCTCTCCGAATCTTGGGCACACACGCACATGTGCCCAGCATAAGTTTAAGCACCAGGTCCGGGACTCAAACTGCAGTCTACTACATGGGAGTCCAGCAATGTAGCCATTATGCCATCTGCTGGTCCCAACAATGGGACATTTTTAATAAGTACATTAAAGCAGCAGACAGAACTGGGACTATTCTAGAAAAAGTGGCATGTGTGATCACCCAAACTATAGGGGAAAGTATCAAAAAGCCTTATTTTGCTAGAACAAAGGAGGGTAACAGTAAAATATTAGATTAGAAAAGTGCACTGAGACCCTATTGTGGAAGACCTTGAGTGTCAGGCAGTATTTCATAGGTGAAGTTTAGTCATTGAAAGTTTGTGAGAAGGTGAATCTGATATAAACAGAACAGTCTTCCGAAGAGATGAATTTGACAGTAGAGAGTAAGATGAATGGCAGAGGGCAGACACTGGAAATTTTTATTTGATATGCCCATGATTTCTTTTCTCTCCACAAGTCTTAGAGAATGTGTCTTTCCACAGTTTAAATAAGGAGAGGTCTATGTTCCATGTGTTCTTACTTTTCCTGATCACACTGAATAGAAACAGAGTGGACATATGTGGTCTTGTACCAGTCAAGTGAGATATTTTTCTCTTAGAAATTTGGAATTGGGACCAGATATTGAATACTAAACCATGGAAATTCACCTTTTGGAATGCTTGGGGAGGACCATGAGTGTAAGGATGTATTTAACAGATAACTGGTGCATGTAGAGGCCAGTGCTACAAAGGTGCAAAGTGATGCAGATTTGTAAGACTGTGCACATGCACATGTGTGCATGAGTGTGGAGTGGGGAGGGAAAGAATAGGAGGGGAGAGAAGAGGCGAAAGGAGGAAAGAGGAGAAAGAGACATGCTGTTTGATGGTTTTGAGGTCCTGTGATGCTTTCTATATGTACCTCATACTCCTTGATATCCCCCTGTGTTGTTAATAATTAACTACTTTTGTCTTAGTCTGTTTTCATTAGGCTTATTTTCCTTGAAAACAAAAGCACTTAGAGGTAAAGTTGGAATGGGTCTCCAGTAAAACCAACTCTTTGATTCTGGACCTGCATTCTGAATACTACAAATTTCATAATATCCCTTCAAATTTTTCAAGACAGGTATTGTTTCCTACAGTTTCCTTTTTTTACATTTTACAGTTATTTATTTTTATTGTTTTTCATTGATAAAGGATACATATGCTCACCAAAGAGGCAGACAGAGGAAAAAAGGGGAGAAAGCACCCCAATGAGGTATGGTCATGCCACAATCCCTTCTTTTCTCCTTCTCATCAGGATTTGGGGCACACATGCACATGTGCCTGGCATGTTTTTCAAGCTATTGAGGTGAGATTTGAACCACAATTGACCATGTAGGGTCCATCTCCCTTAACAACCAGGTTATAGGGCAGGGTACAATTTCTTCTTTTTAGGCTGAATATTTCTCTCTTTGGCAACACCTGCCCTGTCATTTGTTCCTCATTAAAAATGGCACCCAAAATTGAGCACCTTATTTCAGAAATATTCTGGCTAGTACTTAAAACAATCAGGCTGTTGTTTCACAACCCTATTTCCTCCTTGTATCTCTTGACTATAAAGGCAAAAAAAAAAAAAAAAAATACTGCCCCTACCCTCTTCCAGCTATAGGAGTGGGGTATGGAGAATTGGCAGCATACTTTTAACTATATGCAGGAATAACTCTCTAGCAGGAATTCCTCCTGAATAAAAAGATCAAAAGTTCATTTTGGGAAGAATCCTTTATTCTTCTTTTGTCTCAGATGAATATAATAGGACTGGAAGTGTAGCACTTCTCATGCAATTATAAAGGTGTACAAGGATGCTGATAAGAAAATAGATGGAACTTCCTTCCCAGTGCAAGGGACAAAAGGTGACACTTTTTCCCACTCATCATAAAGGTTGCAGCCAACACTCCTATAACAAAAAGAATAACAACAAAAGATTAACAAGAGAAAAAAATAACTATTTATGTAATCAAACTTTTATGTGACATGGTAGCCTTCAGAAAAAAAGCCCCAAAGACCCACGGTAAACAGTCTACCTTTATGCTTATGTTCAATGAAGAATGGCCATTCATGCTAAAGAGTGATTGGACAAAAAGGTATGACGCTTTTGTAATAGACAAGGGTGAAGACTCAGTCGGGTCTGTTAGATTCTCTTTGAATTCTCTGAGTAGCATTTTTCCTCTTAGGTATAGAACAGGACACCTTTAGAAGGATGACCTTTTGACCAACTATCACACAAAGAAGGTCAGAGAATTTCTTTATGGCTACTGCTATACTGAAAGATGGGGTAAGGTTGGAATAAAAATTCGAGGTTGTTTGACTTCCTTTCTCCAATAAAGAGGAGTTCTTGTTTCTATGGATTGCTTCCCAGAAGGAAGGGAAGCAGGAAAATGGAGGGCAAGAGGTCAGAAAAATCTTGCTTTTAAAGCCTTCTGGTGTTCTTCATTTCAAAGTACTAAGCATGCCAAGGCTCCATACTTGAAAATATGATATTTTGAGCCCCAGTCTCTAGATTCTGACACTGAACTGGCACATCCTCTATGGACTGCCATTACCATACTGTTTGTAGCAATAAACAATGAGAATCTTTTTGTTTCAAACAATATGCACCATATTTTTCTTTCTTTCTTTATTTATTTATTATCATCATAATCTTGTTTATATTGCATTGAATTACAGTGTATTGCATTGCTTTTTCAAAAAGGAATGCCATGGGAACCAGCAGTTGACGTAATGGCTATGTCGCTGGACTCCCACGTAGTCAACCGTGGTTCGTGTCCCAGACCCGGTGGCTTAAAACTCATGCCGGGCATGTGTGCGTGCGTGCCCAAGATCCTGAGAGGAGAATGGAGGAGAAGGGATTGCGGCGTGACCATCCCCCCTGGGGGGTGATTTCT
>NW_006209847.1:2456154-2457068 GCF_000334495.1 Tupaia belangeri chinensis | reverse complement strand
CCCTGGGGGGTGATTTCTCGCTTTCTGTCTCTATGGTCTCTCTCTGTCTGTCTGGCGAGTGCACGCGCCCTACAGTGAAAATCTCTCCAAAGGGAATGCCATGCATGTCAGTCAATACCAAGACATTAAAACCCCCACTTCATCATTCAATATCTTTTCATTGTTTTTCCTGTTCATTATTATTATTATTCCAATTTTTTTTTAACTAGTCAATCAATATTTCTCATTTTGCTTGTAAAAAGACTTTACCCATCATGAAATACTTCTCAGACCAATCCAGTTAAGAATACTATACATGTCATCATCAACAGGTAATAAGCCATATCTATGTCCCACTAATGTCATGCCTCTCTATTTGTTCTCTGGCTATCTTTCTCTATCCTCTTCTCTTCACCCTCCCATTCTACCCTGTCTTACTCTCCTTAAGTATTTTCACTGTTTTTATGTCCTCCAATTTTTTGCTCTCTACCATAGAGTGCAGATAGTCAGTATATATTGAGTGGATACATACAATATCTTTCTTTCATAGCCTGGCTTACTTCACTCAGCAATAGATCTTCCATATCTGACTACTTTCTATCAAATGCCAGTCTTGTTATTTTTTATGGCTGAGTAGTATTCCATAGAGTATATATGCCACATTTTTCTAATCCATTCATCGGTTTGTGGACATTTAGGTTGGTTCTATGTCTTGGCAATCATGAATAATGCTGCAATAAACATTGATGTGCAAGCACTTTTCTGACTGAGCATTCTCCTGTCCTTTGGGTAGACACCCAGAAGTGAGATTGCTGGATCAAATGGTAGTTCTATTTGTAGATCTTTGAGAAACCTCCATATTGTTCTCCACACTGGCTGAACCAGTTTACATTCCCACCAACAGTGTAGGACAGTTCGCTTCTTTTCACCACATC
>NW_006209847.1:2419538-2456126 GCF_000334495.1 Tupaia belangeri chinensis | reverse complement strand
GTTAGGTGGTATCTCATTGTGGTTTTTATCTACATCTCCCTTATGTTGAGGGATGTTGAGCATTTCCTCATATGCTTTTTGGCTGTTCATATGTCTTCCTTAGATTTTTGTTCAGCTCATTTTCCCATCTTTTAATTGGGTTAATCATTTTTTTTTTCCGCATAAGGCACTTGAGTTCTCTGTGTATTCTGGTTATCAGTCCCTTGTCTGAGGTATATTTTTAACAAAAATATTTTCCCATTCTGAGGGTTGTTGGTTCACACGTGTTACTGTGTCCTTTATAGTCCCACTTGTCTATTTTAGGGATCATTTCCTGTGCTTTGGAAGTCTTATTTAAGAAGTCTTTGCCTACTCCAGTGTCTCCCAGAGTTTCCCCAGCATTTTCCACCAGTAGTTTTATTGTTTGAGGTCTTAGGTTCAGATCTTTGATTCATTTTGAGTTGATTTTTTTTTAATGGTGAAAGATGGGGGCTCAGTTTCATCTTTCTGCAGGTGGATACCCAGTTTTTCCAGTACCATTAACTAAAGAGATTTCCCTTTTCCTAGTGGATTAACTGATGTCCTTTGTAAAAGTCAGTTGGCTGTAAGCTTTGTGGGTTACTTCTGGGGTCTCTATTCTATTCCATTGGTCCACATGTCTGTTTTTGTGCCAATACCATGCTGTTTTGATGATCAGAGCTTTATAGTATATCTTGGGATCAGGGAGTGATATGCCTCCTACTCCATTCTTCTTGCATAGGATTGCTTTTGTAATACAAGGTCTTTTTTGATTCCCGACAAATTCTATGATTGTCTTTTCCAGATCTGTGAAGAATACTTCTGCTATTTTGATTGGAATTGCATTAAATGTGTAAATTAATTTGGGTAGAATTGCCACTTTGATTATGTTAATTCTTCCAATCCAGGAACAGAAGATGTCCTTCCACTTTTTTATGTCACTTTCAATATCTTTTTTAAGATTTTCATAGTTTTCTTTATAAAGGTCTTTGATTTTATTAGTTAGGTTTATTCCTAGGTATCTTATACATCTTTTGGCTATGGTGATAGGGATTGCTTTCTTCAGCTCTACTTCATTCAACTTGTTCATATATAGAAATGCTATAGATTTTTGGATATTGATTTTGTATCCTGCCACCTTACTGTATTCACTTATTACTTCAAGAAGGTTTTTCATGGAAACCTTTGGGTCTTCAAAGTATACCATCATGTCTTCTGCGAATAAAGATATTTTCAACTCTTCTTTGCCTATTCAAATGCCTTTTATATTGTTATCTTCTCTGATTGCATTAGCTAAGACTTCCAGTACTATATTAAAGGGCAGTGGAGAAAGTGGGCAACTTTGCCTAGTACCTGTTTTTAGTGGAAAAGCTTATAGCTTTTCCCCTTTCAGTAAAATGTTGGCTGTAGGTTTTTCATAGATGGCTTTTATTGTGTTGAGAAATGACCCTTCTATACCAATCTTACTGAGGGTCTTAATCATAAAAGAATGTTGTATTTTGTCAAATGCTTTCTCCACATCAATTGAAATAATCATATATTTTTTTTTATCTTTCTTTCTGTTAATGTGGTGTATTACATTTATGGTCTTGTGTATGTTGAACCACCCTTGCATCCCGGGGATAAAGCCTACCTGGTCGTGATGAATAATCTTTTTTATATGTTGTTGGATATGATTTGCAAGTATCTTGTTGAAAATTTTTGCATCTATATTCATCAATGATATTGGTGTATAGTTTTCCTTTTTTGTCATGTCCTTATCTGTTTTGGGGATGAGGTTTGATGGAGGCTTCATATTTGGAAAGTTTCCTTCCTTTTGAATCTTTAGAAGTAATTTGAGTAGGATAGAGGTTAAGTCTTCCTTAAAAAATTTGTAGAATTCAGAAGTGAAGCCATCTGGACTTTGGCTTTTCTTTGTCGGGAGGTTATTTATTACTGATTCAATCTCCTGGCTTGTTATGGGTCTATTCAGGTTCTCTATGTCCTCCTGATTCAATCTTGGCAGATTATATGCATCCAGGATTTGTCCATCTCCTCTGAGTTATCTTGTTTGTTGGCATATAGTCGCTCATAGTATCCTCTAATGATATTTTGTATTTCTACTGTGTCTGTTGTAATATTGCCTGTTTCATCACATATTTGATTAATCTGGTTTCTTTCTTTCTTCTTCTTGATCAGTCTAGCCAATGGTGTGTCGATCTTTTCAAAGAACCAGCTTTTGCTTTCGTTTATTTTCTGTATGTTTTGTTTATTTTCTATTTCATTTATTTCTGCTCAAACATTTATTATTTCTTTTCGCCTGGCATTTTGGGGGTTCGTTTGTTGTTGTTTTTCCAATTCCCTGAGGCATGATGATAAGTTATCTATTTGCCATCTTTCCATCCTTTTCTTATGTGCACTAATTGCTATGAATTTCCCTCTTATGACTGCTTTTGCTGTGTCCCATAGATTATGGACACTTATGTGCTCATTATCATTTGTTTCCATAATTTTTTTTATTTCAACCTTAATTTCTTCAGTAGTGAAGAAGTCATTCAGAAGTAGGTTGTTCAGTTTCCATGTGTTTGTGTATTTTCGGGGTTGTTTCTTGAAATTAATCTTGAGTTTAATTCCATCATGGTCAGAGAAGATGCTGGATACAGTTTCTATGCCTTTGAATCTGTAAAGGCTTGATTTGTGTCCTAACATATGATCAATCTTTGAAAAGGTTCCATGCCAGGGTGAGAAAAATGTCTATGTTGTGGATGTAGGTTGGAAAGTTCTATAGATATCTGTCAAGCCCATTAGATTTATAGTATCATTTAGGTCCTGTATCTATTTATTTTCTGCCTAGAAGATCTGTCTAAAGTTGATAATGGGGTGTTGAGATCTTCAACAATTATAGTATTTCTCCCTATTTCTCCTTTTAGCTCCAGCAGTCTTTCCTTCACATATTTAGATGCACTTGAGTTGGGTGCATAGATATTTATAAGTGTTATATCTTCTTGCTGGATTACCCCATTTACTATTATACGATGCCCTTCTTTGTCTCTTCTCACATTCTTTGTCTTAAAATCCATTTTGTCTGAGATCAGTATCACTACTCCAGCACTTTTTTGATTTCCATTTGCATGGAATGTCTTTTTCTAGCCCTTTACTTTTAGTCTATGTATGTCTTTATCCATAAGGTGAGTTTCTTGTAGGCAACAGATAGATGGTTTCTGTTTTCTTATCCATTCGGCCAGTCTATGTCTCTTAATTGGATAATTTAATCCATTGACATTCAATATAATTATTGATATTTCTGTATCTGTGAGCCATTTTCTTGGTTGATCTTTGTTTTCTAATAACTGTCTGACTTTTTAGTTTTCCTGGTGTAGTGCTCCCTTCAGAACCTCTTGAAGAGCTGGCCTGGAGTTGGTAAATTCTTTCAAATTTTGTTTATCTGAGAATATTTTTATCTTTTTTTCCCTTATAAAAGGTAATCTTGCCAGGTATAGTATTTTTAGTTGAAATTTCTTCTTTCAAATCATGAAAGGACTTCCTTATCTCCTGGAGCTCCTTGTCTCTTTTCTCTTCCATCTCAGTTAGTTTGTTCACTACAAATATTCTGAATTCCTTATCAGACATGTCCATGAAGTCCATTGTATTGACTGTGGGTGATGTAGGCTTGATGATTTCCCTTGGGGGAGAGGCCTTTTGTTGGTTGCTCGTACTTCTTGAGCCTCTGTGATTATTCCTAGTCATTGGTTGATCTATATGTTGCTTTCTAACATATTTAAGGTACCTCTGAATGTTAAAAGTTGTACAGGATTAGAAAATTGATAATTTCTCTTATGGTTGGCCTACCTATTGCTCAACAGTACCATGTACTGTTGTCATTGGTCATGGGTGACCTAAAGTCCTCCCTGGTTCTAAGAAATGGTGAACCTCCAACTGACCTAATAAGCAACACCTCAAGAGCAAGGAAAAACAAAACAAAACAAAATTGCGCTGCACGCTATTCAAAATACTAAAATTCAGAAAATGCAAGGGCAAGTGAGGAAGGGCCAGAAATGGCGGGTCCTGGGTGGGAGGCCCTGCAGCCGCAGGCTGCCTGGTGTCTGGAACTGCTGTCTGGCTAGATCTGGTTTGCAGGTGGGGTGTGGGGGAGTGCGAGTTCGTCTTAAAGTCCCATGAGACCAACCTGAAGTCCAGAGAGGAGCAGGGGTGGGGATGCACGGAGGACTCTGGTGGGAGCTATACTATATTTTTTAATAACTTGCATATGCACTTTAATTAATAAACTTCGAAGGTCTGACAATACTGTAAAATGATTTAAGCTTATATTCATTTTTGAATTATACAACACTATCATTCATTTAATCTCAGTAAAATTTATCCTTATTTCAAAATTTGTTTTTATTGTTGAATATTGATAATCCCAAATGAACAGTTTTTGGTCAGCAACCCTGTGGGCACTCTTGACATCGTCATCAGGAGCCAGAAAGTATATTAAGACTGGCTGGAGGTGGGGGTCGTGGGGAGGACCAGTAGATGCAGAGGGAAAGGATGCTTTCACTTAAAGATCAGGTGAGGTGACACAGGTTAGTGAGACAAGGACTGTATCTGAAAGACCTCCCACCACGCCACCATGATGTATTCTAAGAATCTTTCATTGCTCAGAAGTTACCTGGAAAGAAAGAAGAAGGTAAAGGAGTGGGAGTGGGGGGTGGGTGTGTAACTAAGAAATCATGAACTTCCAAACAGATCAAGTTAATCTGTAAGAGACTAGACTTTGAACAATAGTAAGCTATGCTGCCCAGAGTGGGTAATTTTTTTTTCCATTGCTATTTGGAGAGACAGGGACTTGTGATTAAATTGCATTTCTTTATGTAATTACATCTCAAATTGCTTATGCCTCATAGTGTACAAGTTTTAAAGCTACATTAAGTACAGGATACTTGATTTAATAAAATGGCATATACAAAGTCATATGAGAGTCCTGAGGAGGGATAGTTCACTTATATTCAGGAGATTAAAAAGTGACATATGAGCAAGATCATAAAGGATACACTTTTTTTTTTTTTCTTTTAAAGATAAGGTCTTGCTAAGCTGTGATCCTCTTGCCCCAATATCCCATGTAGCTGGGACCACAGGCACACACCTCTGTGCCTGGCTTTTAGGGTGGGCTGGTAATGAACATGGGCTTCCCATGTGACTTTAGCCTGTTGAGTGGCAACGTAAACCACTATGCTATCATGGCTGGGCCAGATGGCTATGGCTTTTAATGAAAATAAAAGAGAAGAGTAAAGAAGGAATTTTTGAAGGCTAGAGTAGAATTAATGGCAACAGTCAGTGGAAACAATTGTTGGTATGGAAGTTGACTTTAACTTCATAGCCCCTAGCTGTGGATAAGCTGAGAGACTCTGCTGGTCATCCTTTGAGGCCTACCAGTCTGCTGACATCAATACTGACATTGATATCAATGGTTAACATGAGAAAGAAAAGTAGTCTGTTAGCTGGAGCATGTTTTTGTTGACTAAAACAAAATTTCAAAATTGGAGAGAACTTTAGAAATTGTTATTTGGGGGCCAACCTGTGGCATGATGGTTAAGATGGCTGGATCCTATAAGGCCAACCACACAATTTGAGTCTAGGACCCAATGATTGAAAGACATTTCAGGTGTGTGTGTGTGTGTGTGTGTGTGTGTGTGTGTGCGTGTGTATGTTTGAGTACAATTTGAGTCTAGGACCCAATGATTGAAAGACATTTCAGGTGTGTGTGTGTGTGTGCATCCCCAGAATCCCAGAAGGAGGGAGAAATGGAGAAGAGATTGCTGCATGACCATGCCTCATAAAGGGGGCTATTTTCTCTCGTTCCCTTTCTTTCCTCCCTCCTCACCTCCTTCTATCCTTCCTTCCTTCCTTCCTTCCTTCCTTCCTTCCTTCCTTCCTTCCTTCCTTCCTCTCTTTCTCTCTTTCTTTCTCTGTCTCTCTCTGGTGAGCACAAGTGCCCTTTATCGAAAAATAAAATAAAATAAAATAATATTTTAGAGGTCTATTTTGAAAATCTGACCTTCTCATTTTACAGGTGAACCAACTAAAGCAAAGGGATCATAAGCTCACACCAGTGAGGGCCTGGTCTTGAACCCTAGTACCACAGGCATAGATAAGCTCTTAATTTTCGATAATACAGCCAGAATTGCCAAGGGACACAATGTAGGCTGTTATGTCACTGGCTGTGGGAAGTCACTGAATGTTTTTGAAGAGAAGAATTTGAGAAAATTATTCTGTCTACAGAGTAAGTAGATAGATTGAGGGAAGGAACAGAATAGACTAAAGCAGAAAAGTACCTCTGATGGATTATGGCAGTTATTCAGAGGAGAGGTACAGAGCTAAGGTATAGCACTTAGGATGATTACACCTTTTGGATTATATCTTTTATTCCTCAGTAAGCTGTGTCCTGAGGTTCTCTGGGTTTCCTAGGGACTAGAAAAGTGTCCAGGGACTTTTGAATGAATGGTTTAAAGAATCAGTGGTGAGTAAACCAATGAAAGTCAGTGACCACAGAAATGCAGAAGGGGGTTTCAATGAAAGAAATATCTGTGGATCTCATGACCTAAATTGACAGATTTTGGAGGAGAAAAGTTGAGAATTTGGATCTACTGGATTAGATGCACAGAGGTAGCCTCCATGTGGATTTCTCAATCAGGCAATTAGAAATCTATAAATCTGGAGTCCTAACCTCTCTGTCTGGTTAGTCCTAACCTCTGTCTGGTTAGGACTCCAGATTTATAGATTTCAGGTGGAAAATCAGAAATATGGTGCCAGATATTTCAAAGCTTTACATAGGGCTCTTTACATAACTAGCAAAATGGAAATTGGTGCTACCCTCCTCTCAACAAAGTGGATGCCTTTGGGGACATTTAGAACTTTACCTCGTATATATTCAACTCTCCCTGGGAACCAGCAGTTAGCGTAGTGGCTATGTCGCTGGACTCCCACGTAGTCGACCGCGGTTTGCGTCCCAGACCCAGTGGCTTAAAACTCACGCCGGGCACGTGTGCGTGTGTGCCCAAGATCCCGAGAGGAGAATGGAGGAGAAGGGGTGTGTGTGTGTGTGTGCATCCCCAGAATCCCAGAAGGAGGGAGAAATGGAGAAGAGATTGCTGCATGACCATGCCTCATAAAGGGGGCTATTTTCTCTCGTTCCCTTTCTTTCCTCCCTCCTCACCTCCTTCTATCCTTCCTTCCTTCCTTCCTTCCTTCCTTCCTTCCTTCCTTCCTTCCTTCCTTCCTCTCTTTCTCTCTTTCTTTCTCTGTCTCTCTCTGGTGAGCACAAGTGCCCTTTATCGAAAAATAAAATAAAATAAAATAATATTTTAGAGGTCTATTTTGAAAATCTGACCTTCTCATTTTACAGGTGAACCAACTAAAGCAAAGGGATCATAAGCTCACACCAGTGAGGGCCTGGTCTTGAACCCTAGTACCACAGGCATAGATAAGCTCTTAATTTTCTATAATACAGCCAGAATTGCCAAGGGACACAATGTAGGCTGTTATGTCACTGGCTGTGGGAAGTCACTGAATGTTTTTGAAGAGAAGAATTTGAGAAAATTATTCTGTCTACAGAGTAAGTAGATAGATTGAGGGAAGGAACAGAATAGACTAAAGCAGAAAAGTACCTCTGATGGATTATGGCAGTTATTCAGAGGAGAGGTAACAGAGCTAGGTATAGCACTTAGGATGATTACACCTTTTGGATTATATCTTTTATTCCTCAGTAAGCTGTGTCCTGAGGTTCTCTGGGTTTCCTAGGGACTAGAAAAGTGTCCAGGGACTTTTGAATGAATGGTTTAAAGAATCAGTGGTGAGTAAACCAATGAAAGTCAGTGACCACAGAAATGCAGAAGGGGGTTTCAATGAAAGAAATATCTGTGGATCTCATGACCTAAATTGACAGATTTTGGAGGAGAAAAGTTGAGAATTTGGATCTACTGGATTAGATGCACAGAGGTAGCCTCCATGTGGATTTCTCAATCAGGCAATTAGAAATCTATAAATCTGGAGTCCTAACCTCTCTGTCTGGTTAGTCCTAACCTCTGTCTGGTTAGGACTCCAGATTTATAGATTTCAGGTGGAAAATCAGAAATATGGTGCCAGATATTTCAAAGCTTTACATAGGGCTCTTTACATAACTAGCAAAATGGAAATTGGTGCTACCCTCCTCTCAACAAAGTGGATGCCTTTGGGGACATTTAGAACTTTACCTCGTATATATTCAACTCTCCCTGGGAACCAGCAGTTAGCGTAGTGGCTATGTCGCTGGACTCCCACGTAGTCGACCGCGGTTTGCGTCCCAGACCCAGTGGCTTAAAACTCACGCCGGGCACGTGTGCGTGTGTGCCCAAGATCCCGAGAGGAGAATGGAGGAGAAGGGATTGCGGCGTGACCATCCCCCCAGGGGGGTGATTTCTCGCTTTCTGTCTCTCTGTCTCTCTCTGTCTGTCTGGTGAGTGCACACGCCCTAGAGCGAAAACCTCTCCAAAAAATAAAAAATAAAAAAATAAAAAACTCTCCCTCTGGTTTTTGTTTTGTTTTGTTTTGTTTTCTAGTGTAGATGTAGAAGTTCAGCAGTTGTAGAGTTATAGTCAGTTGAATTCTGAAACTGAATAATACATGGGTGTGGTGCTGTTTACTGGAACAAGTGACTTATTTTATTGCTTAAATTTCAAATCCTTTAATATGTTTCCTAGGAAGTCATCTGATTTGGAAAATTATTGCAAAAATAAAATGAGAACAAGAACTAAACCCGTGTCAACCAGCCGGTGAGTTGTTAAGTATATGTGTTTTTCTAGACTATTTTTACTAATAAAAAATCAGTGTCTACTAATCAACACTAAATAAGTATTGAGCAAATATTTAAATGATGAATTTGAAGAAATGCCATCATTGCAGCCTACATGTCTCAATCCTACTCTTGATGAGAGGGTGGGAGGGAGGGGGCATGGGGAAGAAAGAATGAAAAGAAAAAGAGGAAAGAAAGAAAGGAAGAAGTGAAATAGAATAGTTGCTCAAGAAGAAAGGTTCAGGGAAAGATTTTTTTACAGAACGGAGACCTCACACCAGCAATAGCATTGCAGCTATTGTCATAGTCCAGACATTCCTTGTAGGGAATTAATAGTAACAGTGAGTGGAAGCCGTTTTTGGCATGCAGCTGACTTTAACTTCATAGTCTCCCGTTTATGGATAAGCTGAGAGCTTTCACAGATCATCCTTTGAGAACCACCAGTCTGATGGCATCAACACTGACCCTGATGTCAAGGGACTCACATTCTTGTTATGGCTCTGTCTGTGGCTAACCATATGTCCCGGGGAAAGTCATTTAGTGTCTGCTTTGGTTTCCTGTCTGAATACCTGACCCTTCCTGCTTAACTGGGATGTTGCAAAATGAACTGAGAGAAGGTATGAGAGAATGCTTTGTATTCTAGTAAGAAAGGTGCTCTGTGAGTCTAAAGGATTATTAGTAATTCATCCAGAATAAAGAGTATAAACTAAGCTGAACAATAAATAGACCTGATGAAAGTGCTCAGTTTCCTCCTCTGCATAACAGAATTCTCTGCTTTGGCTACTATTACTGCACATGGTCGCTTCTCCTTGTTCCTAAAGTTTAATCAGTTATTTTCTGTGATCACACATTTGGTAATGTTTAAAAGAATTTAGAAACTAATGTTATCTGGGGACAAGCTGATCCAAGGGTAGGATTTTTGTAATTAAGAACAGTATTTTACAGAACATCACCATAACAAACACCCAAATAATTGAACAATGGGACAGCAACCAAGTGCCACCTGATGTTGGAATGTTGAGCTTGAAGATTAGTCAGTCCCTTGAACATAATGCTTTGTTGCTTTGTAGGCAACAAAATGTTAGCCTACAAAGGACTGCAATATCTTGTGGCAACTCTTTAACTGTGGGTAATAACCCAATCTATCTCATGTAATTTCGAAGTCAAGAAAACTGAGAAAATATTTGAGAGGTTGAAGACTCAAAAATAAAAGAAGAGCAACTTAAGCCTCAGCAGTTAAATCTATATTTAACAGTGATTAAGTACTGAGATCTTATAAGGGACTGTAATTTCATCAGGAGACATGAAAATAGCTGTGTTCATTTTTTAACAGAACATAGAAGATTTAATGTTTTCTAAGAAAGGAATAAGAAATTAAACTGTTAGTAAGCCACAAATAGTTCTTGCTGACTTATGAGGACTAATGGAAACAAATTTTTAAAAGAGTCAATAAATAAAATTAATTTTTAATTGGATACTTTCTACAATATCCTTGAATCTATAAGCTTTTGACTTACAGATAAGCTCTCCACAGAATATAAACAAGAACATTTTGTCCCTGTATCTATTCTGTTAAAGAGTTAAGATGAAAATAACAGTCTGGGTCCAGCCCCATCTCCTGCAGCTGCTCCAAAGAAGTTCAGCTACCAAGCCAATGTGACAGGATCTCGGAAGCTGCTGTGGGGCAGGGGCGGGAGTGGGGGTGGAGAGGAGGGGTTGCTGCTCCCTGGAATATTCTTTCTTCCCCTATTTCATTAACTCCTGCTCAATCTTAGACAATCAAATCATCTTTGCTCCTTCTGTGAAGACCTCTGCAAATTTTTCCCTTCTCTGCTACACCACTAATGAAGTCCCATCTCATTCTCTCTGCTCTCAGTACTTGAGGTATTTGTCTTTATTTTACCCTGTATTGACTTTCTGAAGCTTGTTAGGCTTCTCTTCCGTTATAAAGTCAAAGGTCAATAAGCCATATTTTCACTTTTTAAAAAGTTGCTGGAAGGAGCATGTGCTCACTAGAGAAAGGCAAGAGACAGAGACAGAGAAAGGAAGAAAGAGAAGGAGAAAGCACTGAATCGATGTCACCTCACTTTCCGCCAGTGAGGTGCGGTCATGTTGCAGTTCCTTCTCCTCTATTTCCTCACTTTATGAGGATACTGGGCATATACATACATGTTCCTGGTGTTTTTCAAGCAGGCAGGGCCAGGATTTTAATGATTGGCCATGTAGAATCTGTCTCTCTTAAGTACTAGGGTACTGGACTGACTCTATAATTTCACTTTTTGAGCAGCATTCTTCTCTTTGCCACCAACACACACACATTTCTTCTTCACTCCCTACCACGCTTCTTTCTAGATCCACTCAGTGTTGTCGGGTTTGGGCCTGTTGCCTCATATTAGTGTCCCATTTAGCCTTTGAGTCATATGAGCATTTGACTCAATTTTGCTCTGAAATGGATATTTTTGCTTTAATCCAACCCCATTATGATTGTAGTCTAGCTTGAGCTCTGGTGTCTAGTGCCCAAGTTCCACTTTGAGGCTACTGGACTACAATCTCAATAAGATAGAGGGTGAAAAAGTAGCTAAGGCATTTATTATTTCGTTTTACAGTAGATAGTTTACTTACCTGTTTTTTTTTTTTTTTTTTTTTTCAATTGACTACTAGTTCCTTTGAAGCAGATTTTTTTAAAATCAAGATCTTTGGTATAAAGCACCTGTGCTCACCAGAGAGATCATGAGAGGGAAAGTGAGAAATCACCCTGACCATGCTGCAATCCCTTCTCCATTCTCCTCTCAGTATTTTGGGCACACATGCACAAGCACCTGGTGTGATTTTTCAAGCAGTCAGGTCCAAGACTAGAACCATGGTCGGCCATATAGGAGTCAAGCACTTTAACCACTATGCCACCTGCTGGCCCCGGGGGAAGGGGAAGACAGGACTTTTATGTTTATCTTATAATTTAAAGAACCTGCCATAATTTCTAATATACCGTGTTTTAATATTTAATTATTTTATAAAATATATATAAGTAAAAGGTTATTGTGTGGTGTTACTTTGGTATTTCAGTCTCTACATGAGGTAACTTATTCTTCAACCAGGACAAGGCAGGTATCCTTTACATGGAAGCCAGATGAAAGTGTTAAATTTATTGGTCAGAATGAAGACCTTCTCCTTTCCCTCTGTGCTCTTCAGCAATGCAGGGGTAGATTACTCTGTGAAACTTACTTTGGCAACCTTCTAGTCATTTAGCTGATTATGATTTTCATATTTTCTAATTTCTTATTTATGATCTGTCATCTTCTAGAATTGAGAACTCTGATTTGAGAGCGGGCTTCTGGTTCTTCCCAAGAGACTATAATCTGGCCCATGGATATGGATTCCTTGCTGGCTTCCTAGTGTATTTGAACTAAGTTCCCAGATGGTGGTGTCTAACCTGTTGATCACTTACATCCTCAACATGAAGCCAGTGCCTATAATACAGTGGATGCTCAGTACATATTTGGTGAAAAAGTGAATAGTGACCTCCAGAATTCTTGCCTGCCATGCCTTTTCTGCCTCAGATCTTATGTTAGAGGCCATGCCCACCCACTGGGGATTAACCATCCCAACTGGCAGATACTGCATCCTGCCCATGCCTTTCTGGACTCTTATACTGTATATAGTGCATCTGGCTGGACTTTCTGAGCCCATTTCTATAGTTGATGCTCTTGGTGTTGGTTCCACACAAGTGCTCTGGATTTCAAATTTCAAGTCAAAGACTGGCTGTTTCTTCTTCCTCCACTTTTCCTCAAAGCCCTAAGTGGCCCTTAATGTCTCTTGTCTATGTTACTCTTTATAATATACTACAACTTTTAGCACCCAGTTGGCCCACAAATGTTGGTTGAATTAAATTAAATTTAAATGTCCATGGAGCCGGCAGTGTGGTGATTGTAACTCTGGACTCCCACATAGCCAACCATGGTTCAAGTCTCAGACCTGGTGGCTTGCTTTTTCACTTTCCCTTTCTCTCTCTCTTTGTGTCTGTCTGGTCAAATTGAAACAAAAATAAATAATAATAACAAATACAGTTAAATAAATTTTTAAAAAATAAAAAAAAATAAGTCCATGGTTGAGTGCCTCCTCCCTGTGTTCTCACGACCTGTACACAGTGGACCTCTGTTGAGAGGGCAGAAGAATCTGCCATAGGACGAGGCTCAGGCCCCAGCACGCTGCTCCGACCTTCTTCCAGACTCTAGGAACTTTGAAATCAGCTACCTATCAACATGAGTTTCTGTATGACCTTAATAGGAATTTACTACTTTTAACTTAGGTTAAGATTAAATTAATAAAAAGAAATCAAGTCAGTTCTGCATCCTAATTATTGTTCTAGGTTGAAGTAAGTTTTTAGAAACGAGGCACAAAGCCATCTTAGCAATTTCCTTCACATTATGGATAGCCGGAATTCCCAGAGACCCAGTTTCTTTCCATCCCACCTCCCTTCCAAGTCACTCCCTGCTGAAATAAGCCATGACAGGATATGTTGTGTTGTCTGTTTTGATATAATTTTTAGATCTCTCCTTTCTAAGTTCATTAAAACTCCCTCCCCCCACTACCCCATAAGTATGCGTTGTTAGCCTTGGGGTTCTGGCCAAATTCCAATTTGAGCAATTAATTACATTTCAGTGCTCAGCCCTCCCTGCAGTTTCAGACAGAGAATATGCATTCTTTTGTCTTCCTCAGCAAGTAACTGCTGATGGTTAAGCAGCTGTTGCAACCTCCCCAGAGGAGAGGAGGTTGAGTCAGAGAGAAAGCTTCCTGCCTCTTTTAGGGAGCTGCTTCCAAAGTGATGTGGGACAAAAGGCTTCCCTGGGAACGTGAGGCATTTTTTACTACAGCAGCCTCCAAGCCATCCATCACTCCTCTTTGAACCCTGGCTTAGCCCAGAACAAAATGAGAAGTGATTGTGTTTTCTTGAAGAGCTATTCCTGAATGTGATGGCCTCCTTTGAAGCCCGTCAAAGGGATGTTTTTATTTTGTTTTTGTTTTTTTGAAATCTCTTCAGTTTGTCTCACCTCCTACAAAACCTCACACTACAGCCTGACATGTTCCTATTCTAAAGTGCCTGCCTTCACAGCTAACAAAAGACAAAACACACACAGATGCAGATTATTCTAATAGAATAAGTTAAAGAAATAAAAAGAGCTTTCTTTCACTTCAAACAGCAAAAGCAACTACTATTGTTTGAAAAGCACAGGTGATAACATAGCACCTAAATTCACTTGTAGTTGTAGTGGTTCCACGTGACATGACCTAACAAGTCAGAAATTCAGCAAGTATAGCTATATCCTGCAACTTATTTTGAAAAGGTATAGGGAATAACCCTTTCTAGATGTGTACATTATGTTTTACTTGGCCCAGACAAAGGTGCTTGATGGAATGATAATTGGATGTTGATGAAAAACATCAATCATCGTTGCATTGTGATTTGAGTTATATTTGTTTAACGTTAAACTTTACATTGTGAAATAAACCATTCGGGTTGAGGAATGGTGACTGCGTTTCTAAAACTTCATTCTTTCACTTATTAGGCAAGAGTGAGTCATTCTTTATATCAATTGAGCTTATTGAAAATTCCAGGATTGCTCACACAGGTTTGAAACTTCTGTCACGTAAAGAAAAAAATTCTTTTTTCAGGTTGTTGTCTTTACACTATCCTTTCTAAAGCTCATGGTTCTTGGCGCAGCCCTCTTGCTAACATTCTCTTTGTCCAGGAAAGCTTCATTTTACACTTCCCAAAGCAGGTCATCCATATTGTTCTGGGATTAGCTACCTTTGTATTCATTTCTCCATAGCACATGTCAGTCTCACAAACATGCACAACGCTACGTGCGAACAACTGCTTGTACTCAGTTGCTCATGTTTTTAGCTACCTTGTAGGAAAAACAGGACTTCTTCTCCACTTCATTCTTTATCCTCCTGGGTTATTTCTACAGGGGGAGTGCAAACAAATCTTTTCACTCTTGTTTTCACCAGTCACAACTCAGTTAATATTTCATTCCATAGATCATTCTCACGTAAACACACTGCCTCTAAAGTTGGTTCCTGGCTCCTTACTCTGCCCTTCCTTATTTTCTGTCATCCAAGGAAATTCTTGCCTTTATTGTTTTCACTCATGTCATCTTCAGAGGTATCATCTCAGCCTGAAACGATAAATTTGTTCTTTTAAAAATTTGTTTAGACAAGATTTTGCTATGTCACAATCCTCCCGCTATAGCCTCCTGACTGGCCTGTGCCACTGTGCCTGGCTTTTAGGGTAGGTGCGAATCGAACCCTGGCCTCCCATGTTGCTTCAGCCTGCAAGCAGCTGCGTCAACCAGTGCCACCACAACAGGGTCTATATATCTGTTCTTAATTATCAATACCCCTTATTTGTCTGTAAAGAACAAGAAGATAGAGGGACCGGCAGTTAGCGTAATGGCTATGTCGCTGGACTCCCACGTAGTCGACCAAGGTTCGCATCCCGGACCCGGTGGCTTAAAACTCACGCCGGGCGCATGTGCGTGCGTGCCCAAGATCCCGAGAAGAAAATGGAGAAGGGATTGCAGCGTGGCCATCCCCCCTGGGGGGTGATTTCTCGCTTTCTGTCTCTCTGTCTCTTTCTGTCTGTCTGGCAAGCGCATGCGCCCTATGGCAAAAACCTCTCCAAAAAAAAAAGAACACCCTCCCTGTCTTAATTTACCTACTATTGGCTTTTGTAGCTATTGCTCGCTATTTTTCTTTTTCAGTGTCCAGTAGAGTGCTTGCAAAAAAGACAATCTTCTAAATAGCTAGGAAAACAACAAACAAAATCCCACAGAATCAGTAGAAAAACTCCATGAACTTTCAACTTTCATTACTAAACATACCTTTTCTCAAGCACAAACAATCAAGATAGTTAGATTGTATGTAGGAACAAAACTTAAAATCCTTATTTTAAAAAATCCTAATTTGCATTAATTAAGAATATGACAATAGGAGTTCTTCCAATTTATTTTTTTTCACAGAGACAGACATATTTCAGTTACATAGTGTGACTATCTAGCTTTTTAGATGCTACTTGGCATGTAGCTATCATCTCTAACAGAAATTTTTTGTGAAAAGGAAACTTATTGAGTCAAGGATCATGTTACATAGTTTGGTGATTTAAATCGATTTCATCCTCCCAATACTTATGTAGGGATGATATATATATATATATTTTTTTGGAGAGATTTTCGCTATAGGGCACGTGCGCTCGCCAGACAGAGAGACATAGAGACAGAAAGTGAGAAATCACCCCCCAGGGAGGATGGTCATGCCACAATTCCTTCTCCTCTGTTCGTTCTCTTCTCGGGATCTTGGGCACGCACGCACACGCGCCCGGCGTGAGTTTTAAGCCACTGGGTCCGGGACGTGAACCGCGGTCGACTATGTGGGAGTCCAGTGACATAGCCATTACGCTAACTGCTGGTTCCCTAGGGCTGATATTTTTAACGACTATTTTACAGAAGAAAAAAAATGATGATTAGAGAGGTAAAGTGGGCTTGTCAAGGTCATACAGCCAGTTAATAAAATGATCAGGAAATTACAGACTTTGAAGCTCATGCTTTACTCTGTTGTATTAATTGACTTATAAAAAGTGTTTTGAAAACAAGCAGAGAAAACATCCCGATTAAGTTCTAATTTGGATTAGTGGGCTGAATCTTCTGATGGCACCAATAACAAAAGCTAGACTGATTAGACAACAATTGAAGTAAAACCTTTATTTATTGGATTGATGATCAGTTTATGATGACAAAATTAAATATGGTTTTTGTGTGGAAGTAGCAACAGCTATGTTTAACTAAAAATTTGCCAGTTTATTGTTAGTTTATTTGTCAATTAAAACCAAAAATTTAAACTTTAAGATGTAGAAGGTCAAAGGCCAGGGCTAAGTTTGGTGGGCAGATGTCTGAAGGAGTCTCTAGGTCCAAAGAGAGTAGAGCAGAGCCCTTGTTGAATAATATCTGGTAATAACTGAGTATTAGGAGCTAGGAAATTAATTTAAAAATATGGAACTCATGTGAAGACAATTCAGCCATGCTAGCTAAATTGGATCACTTCTGCAGAGGTGCATGTTTGATGGAACACCAACTATATGATGGCTGTCATCCCACAATATATTGAGATGGCTGCCTGTCAGTTTTCACGTAGAGAGTTAAGTATCTTTCTGAATGTTCTTGCAGTAAATATAAATTTTAATCTTTTTTGAAAAGAAAAAGCAAAAAAAAAAAAAGATATAACCAGCAAGAACACTTTATTTTTTTTTTTTTTTGGCTAGGACTTCATGGTACATATCTCCAATAATCAAATTGATTCGGTTTTTCAATTTTTGATCAGTTGTTTTAGCATTTTGCACTTACTGTTATAGGCAGAATGGATTTGATTAAAGAAAACAGTTCACAAAAACTCATCTCTTATTTAGGTCTCATGTACCCGGAAACATTTTTAATGGCCAAGTAAGACTTTATTTACATAGTTATATAATTTTCTTTCATCTTGGGATTTCAAAGAGCTTTATAATGTTGCTCTTTGAATTGATTAAGCCTCCCAACTTCACTAAATACTGTATTATAATATTACAGATGAACCAGAGGAAGAGGCAGAATTTCAGTTTCTTTTTTAGATTTTCTAGAGGGATGCCACGTATAAAGGTTTCTTTTTTATTTTTATTTTTTATTTCATGTTGTTTATACATTCAATCACGTTATTTAGCTTACAAAGTGAATATTCCAACATGTGTACATTTCTCCCTAGTCCAGTTGATAATACTATAAAATTATCTTCAACAAATAAAACCCCATTTCTTTGTCCCATTAATGCTTTGCCTCTTCATTTTTCTTTTAAATGTCCTTCCTCAGACTCCACTCTTTCACCCACACTATAGCTGGTATTCACAACTATTTACTGTGTTTCTATGTCCTTTAGTCGATCAGTTTCAGTCATAGAGTATGGACACTTGGTATATATTAAGTGGAGACATATAATTCCTCTCCTTCATAGCCTGGCTTGCTTCACTCAGCAGTAAATCTTCCATATTCATCCACTTTCTGTCAAAAGTCAGGGTCTTGTTTTTTTTATGGCTGAATAGTATTCCATAGAGTGTATGTGCCACAGTTTTTCAATCCATTCATTGGTTCATGGGCATTTGGGTTGTTTCCATGTATTAGCAATTGTGAATAACGTCGCAATAAACATTAATGTGCATGCAATTTTCCAATTAAGAATTCTATCCTTTGGGTAGATACCAAGGAGTGGGATTGCTGGATCATATGGTAGTTCTAGTTATAGATTTTTGAGGAATATCCAAATTGTTTTCCACAGTGATTGTTCTCCACAGTGACTGGACCAATTTACATTCCCACCAGCAATGTAGGAGAGTTCCCTTTTCACAACAGCCTTGCCAGCACTTATCATTTTTTTGTTTTAATCTTAGTCATTCTGACTGGAGTTAGGTTGGATCTTATCGTGGTTTTAATCTGCATCTCCCTTACAATGAAGGATGATGAACATACTTTCACATATTTTGGCTATTCATATGTGTTCCTTAGAGAGTGTTTTTTTTTTTTTTTTTCAACTCATTCTCTCATCTTTTAATAGGGTTGATCATCTTTGGGACAGCTGCTTGAGTTCCCTGTGTATTTTGGTTATCTGATGCATAGTTTACAAAAATATTCTTTCCATTTTGAGGTCTGTCGATTTACAATTATTACTGTGTCTTTTGCCATGCAAAAACTTCTTAATCTGATGTAATCCCACCTGTCTATTTTGGGGATTATTGACTGTGCTTTGGGGGTCTTAAGAAGTCTTTGCCTACTCCAATGTCTTCCAGAGTTTTCCCAGTGTTTTCCAGGAGCAATTTTATTGTTTGGGGTCTTAGGTATAGATATTTAATCCACCTTGAGTTGATTTATGTCAATGGTGAGAGGTAGGGGTTCAGATTCATCTTTCTGCAGATGGATATCCAGTTTTTTCAGTACCATTTGCTGAAGAGGTTTTCCTTTTCCCACTGGGTTGACTGGTACCCTCTGCCAAATATCAGTTGACTGTATGCTTGGGAGTTTATTTCTGGGGACTCTATTTTGTTCCATTGGTCTACCTGTCTATTTCTGTACCAGTAGTACCATGCTGTGTGATCAAGACTCTCAGCAATATCGGCATAGAAGGGTCATTTCTCAACATAATAAGTGCTATCTATGAAAAATCCATAGAGAACATCATCCTGAATGGAGAAAAGCTGAAAGCTTTTCCACTAAAAATGGGTACAAGACAAGGATGCCCACTTTCTCCACTCCTTTTCAATATAGTACTGGAAGTCCTCACCAATGCAATCAGAAAAGAGGAAAAAGTAAAAGGCACTCAAATATAAGAAGAAGAGGTGAAACTCTATTTGAAGATGACATGATTGTATACATAGAAGACCCAATGGTATCCATGAAATAACTCCTGGAAGTAATGCATGAATTCAGTAAAGTTTCAGGATACAAAATCAACATACAGAAATCTATAGCATTTCTATATAAGAACAGCAGGCAGACTATGATAGAACTGAAAAAAGTAATTCCATTTACCATAGCCACAAAAAGTATAAGATACTTAGGAATAAATCTAGCCAAAAAAGTTAAAGACCTGCACAATGAAAACTATGAGAAGCTAAAAAAACGAATTTGAAAATAACACAAAAAAGTGGAAGAATGTCCCATGTTCCTGGATTGGACGAATTAATATAATAAAAATGGCAATTCTACCCAAATTGATCTACGTATTTAATGCAATTCCAATCAAAGTACTAGACACATTCTTCGTAGATCTAGAAAAGACAATCATAAAATTTGTCTGGAATCATAAGAGATCTCATATTGACTAAGCAGACCTGCACAAGAAGAGTAGAATGGGCAGCATCTCACCCCCAGACCCAAAAATATACTAAAAGATTTTTTTAAAGAAAGAAAATTTTTATTTTGGAATAATTTTATATTTACCAAAAGGTTGCAAAGATAATATGGTTTGTATACCTTTTATTCATTTTCTCCTAACGTTAACACCATATAGCACCATGATACATTTGTCAAAACTGAGAAATTAGCATGGGTATATTATTGTTAATGAACCCACAAACTTCCTTTGGATTTCACCCAGAAGTCTATATGTTCTAAATATTGTAATGTTCTTTTTTTGTGTTCTCTGATCCAACTCAAGATCTCACATTGCATACGTTTTCATTTATTTCTAATCTCCTTGAGTTTGGGACAATTTTTTAGACTTTCCTTGTTTTCATGACCTTGATAGTTTTGACTACTCAGGTATTTTGAAGAATGCCCCTCAATATGAGTTTGTATTGTGTTTTTTGTTTTTTTTTTCTCATGTTCAGGCAAGGATAATAGGTTTTTGTGCAGAATACCACAAATGCAAAGTGCATTCTCATCATGCTATTTGAGGAAGTATATGAAATCACTGTCATGTATCATGGTGATGTTAACCTTGATCTCTGGTTTAAGGTAGCGTTTTCCATATTTCCCAGCAATAAAGTTATTATTTTTCTCCTTTTTCCACTGTATTCTTTGTAAGAGAGTCATTGAATCCTAAAGCTAGCTCATACTCAAGTTAGCAGAGAAGACTAAATCAAAAAGCAGAGTATCTTCATATAGTATTTGGAATTCTTTCATAAAGGAAATGCCCTAGGCAGCTTTGTATTGCCATGCTAGAACACGTGAAACAGTAATTTTTAAAGAACAGAGCTTATTGGCTCATAATTCCTGAGAGTGGAAAGTTCAAGAGCATGCTTCTGTCATCTGGCAAGTACCTGTCTACTGTTTCATCCATATTGGAAGGTAGAAAAGCAAGAGTGAGAGATCAAGAGAGGTTCAAACACATTTTCATAACAAACCCATTCTCTTGATAATGAACCTACTCCCTCAGCAATGGCATTAATCCATTTAAAACAGCAGAGCTTAATCCCTTGTAATGGTCTTACCTCTCAACATTGTTGCATTAGATACCAAGTTTCCAACATATAATTTTGGTAGATATTCCAACCATACCATCATGACCCTGACCCCCCCCCCAATTTCTATTCTCACAGACAAAATATAACTATACAATTCCAGTAACCCCGAAAGTCATAACTCTTTCCAGCATCAACTCAAAAATCCAGAGTCTCATTTAAATCACATATGAATAATACTCATGGCATGATTCATCCTGAGGCAAATTTTGCTCTAGTTATGCATCTACGAAATCCAATCAAGTTATGTGATTCCAAAATACAATGGTGGAATAGATATAGAATAGACATTCCCATTACAAGAGTGGGAAATAGACAAGATGAAAGGGCTAACATATTTCCAAGGAAGTCCAAAACCCAACAAGGAAAACATTTTCTTAAAGGTAGGCCCAACCATAGTGGCACAGACAGTGGAGTACCATGGAGCGATATTGGAGCCACATGGGAAGCCTGGCTTCAGCTCCTATTAAGCCTGAATGTGCAGGTGTGCCTGCTTGCACCTGTAATTCTGGCTAGCTGGGAGGCTGGGGAGAGAATCACAGTATGGCAAAACTCTGTCAAGATATCTGTCTCTCTGTCTCCGTCTTTTTTTCATGAAAGGAATAAACTTTTAAAAACGCCTTAAAGCTAAAGAATAATCTTTTTAGTTTCCATATTCCATACTCTGGGCACATTGGGGTAAAGACTGGGTCCTCAAGGCCACAGGAAGCCCCACCTCTGTGGGGGGAGTTTATTTAATAATCACTCAGGCTACACACACAGATACACACACAAACACACACACACACACATACACACATACTTGTACATGTAATTGCAACTGAAGCTGCTCTCTGGCAATAGAAGACAACAGAATTATGGAGGAAATGTCACACTCTAGAAATAAGAATTGATGAACAAAAATTATTATACACATGTGAGAGATGCTAAATTAAGGTTTCATTGTTAAAAAGTAAGCAAATAGGAAAACATAGTTTATATTAAAGCTAGAGGAATTTCAGTTGGATGTAAATAGAGGTGAATCCATTATAAAACAGAAATTCAAATGTAAAGCTCCAATGGTAAGAAAATAAACCAGTCTCGAGCTGTCAAGAATATAATTTTTCAAAATAATTGTAGGGGCCAGAAAGTGGTATCTAGTTAGAGTGCTGGATTCCCACATGGCCAACCTTGTTTCAAATTCTGGACCTGGAGGCTTGAAAGTCATACCACGTACTTGTGCATGCATAGCCAAAATTTTAAAAGGAGGTGGAGGAGAAGGGATTGTGGCATGGTCAGCCCCCTCAGTGGGAATGTCTCCCTCTCCCTCTCCCTCTCTGTCTTTGTCTTTCTTCAGGGAGTACACATGCCCTATGGCAAAAAGAAAAAAAAATTATTAAAATAAGTAAATGTGTATGACCAACTATTATGTGCCAGGCCTTTTCTAAGAATGTGGAAATAGGATGAAGAATAGATAGTCTTTGATCTTAAAAGGATATGAAAATTCTTAGCAGAATCACAAGCATATAAGATAGTAACACACACATACACAATTTTTTTTAAAGAATTCTCTTATTGAATCTTATTTATTATGATGATTTTTAAATTTGACCAGAGACAGAAAGAGAAAGAAGGAAAGCAAGAAAGCATGCAGGTAGGTCTGGCTCTTGAACTGCAGTCAGCTGTGTGGGAGTCCAGTGCCCTAACTATCATGCCATCTGCTGGCCAACCATGTAAAAATTTCAACCTGAATCTGAATGTAAGTTTAATCAGCATTAGCCCATAGTAATATTTGATCACTGTGAAGAAAGTAAGTAAGGTAAAAGGAACACTTAAAGATACTAATTTCAAAATATACTGGGTCTCCAAGTGCCTATCAACATTACATTATGAAAAATTGGCCACTGATTCAGAGAGCTTGTAGTGTATGAGTACTAGACCTTCTGCGTGAGCTGGGGACCAAATGACAGAAGACTGATACCCGGCTACCAATCTCTACTTTCAGCTGTAAGGGAAATCAGCATTGCTGTGCTTGTGGCTAGAAGTAAATGTCACCATTGATGGAAAGTGTGGCATTAGTAACTGGCTTGGGCAGTAAAAAAAATAGGTTTTTAAAGTCTTTCTCTGGTATGTTTGTGTGTTTGTGCGAGATTGTTGTCACTGTTGTAGATATCTAGTTATCTAAAAATGGGAAACTCAGCAAACTGAGTTTCGAAGACCCTTTTCATTCTCTGGTTTAAACATTTAAAATTTATTTTATTTCTATTCTTTTTAAAATTGTGTCACACATTATGATTGTGAATTGAATAATAGAAACAACAAATTAGAAGAAAGATTCCTGACCTATAGGGATTTATAATAAATAGAAGAGATAGACACATACGATAATAAAATTGCAATGTGGAGGAAATGACGTTTTTAACAACAGTTATATATACTATTTAGTGAAAGTTGAATGAGAATGACCCAAGGGGATGCCCTTACAAAAAGAACTATTTGGGATTCTATTGTGTAGACAAAACGTCTATTCTACCAGAGCTCTCAGTCTAGTGTCTCATGTTTAGGCCTAGGTAGGACACATAAATAGCTCAATTATTTACTGATTACATGGGCTAGATCATTTCTTCAGAAGAGAAAACTGACCGAATGCTGTGATTTAGTTTAGTCCTTCAGTAATCTCCTGGATATTTTCCAGAAGTAGTCAGACGGCATACTTGCAGACATGCTTATTCTTGCTGGCTTGTTTCCTATTTACCTTTTCCAGGCTGAAAGTATACTCAATTAAATTATGTTACACCATCGAATCCTTGGCAGTTAGGTCTTGGGTGGTGTGTAGTTTGTTTTAACAACTGGTATTTGAGGCCAGACCATTACACCGGGCCAGCACAGACATGCTTCTCATTAGCCCATCTATTTTAAAGGGAAACACACTGTATGCTGAGCTAACTGAATTTCTACTCCCTGAAGTTTGTAGCAAAACTAGCCTGAAAATGGCCTCAAGGGGACCTCACTTCACATTTTATTAAAGTTCACCAACCATGTATTATGCAGATACATAAAAATAGATTAACAATCATAAAAGAATGAGTCATGTTTATTACCTTAAAGAATAATTACATAAGACTAAAAAAAAAAAAAGAAGCAGTGTTGCTAAATCTTAATAAAGTTGAAAAGAACTACTTCCTCTGTGAAGCACGACAAAAATAGGTTTTTAGGAAAATGCTGCATTATGTATATTAGCTGAGCAATTATCATATAGAATTTTGTTGATAATATTAAGGAAATGTGAGTTGAAACTAAATCCAGAAAAACGATCATACTTACAGAATCTTTGATCCTTTGTGGCTAAAGATCAGATACCATATGTTAATTATCCTGCAGAAAATGTCTAAGTATTTATGATTAACACACTTAATCCAATAGAAAAAAAAAGGTAAAAGTCTTCAGGTCTGTAAAAAGTGTTATGGGCTAAATTGCCCACCTCCTCCCCAATTCATAAATTAAAGTTCTAATCCCCATTACCTTAAAATGTGAACATATTTTGAGACAGGGTATTTACAGAGACAATTCAGTTAAAATAAGTCATTAGGGTGGGTCCTCAGCAGTATGACTGGCTCTAATCCAATAAGAAGAGGAAATGTGGACCTAGGAAAGTACCAAGGGACTAAGATATGAAAACACATGGAAAAAAATTGGCCATCTATAAGCCAAACAGAGCGACCTGGAGCAGCTCCTTCCCTCACCGCTCTTGGAGGGAACCAACTCTGTTCACATCTTGTTCTCAGACTTGCAGCTTCCAGAACTGTGAGAAGGTAGATTTCCGTGGTTTAATCCACCCACTCAGCGCTGCTTTGTTATGGCTCCTCTAGCAAACTCAACAGGGATGCATGAAAAATAGTTGTCTGTCTGCCAATTACTAGCTCCCTGTCTTTTGAGAGCAGGTTCAGGCTCTGTCCACTATTAAGTCTACAGGGCCAGGAAAAGAGAACACAGGGAGGCACACAGACCACTTACGAAAGTACTAATTAATTTGTCAAATCATTCATTTAGCATGAATGAGATAGACTGGTGCATAATGAAACATTGTTTCCTAATAATTTAAATCTTTAGCAATTATAAATTTAGCTAACCGATTGTTAAATGCGAATGTTTTAACCTTTTGTATTGACATAGTTTTATAATGACAACAATTTAAAAATATGTTTAATTATCCTTTTTCTTTTAAAAATAAGAGAGTGCAGGAGGGAGAAAGAGGTGGGCAAGAGGGACAGAGAAAAAGGTGTTTCGATAGGGTCTCCTGTCTCAGTTCTATTGCCCCAGCTTCCCAGTCAGAACTATAAGCACATCCTATTTTATAATGGGCAGGAACTAGTCCTGGACACTCCTGCCATGTGGTCTTGACCATCCTGCCCTCCCACTTGGGCCATAGCTATGGTTTCACTATGATTAAAAATTGGCAAGGGCAGGATTGGCATTATGGCCTAGGGGTTAAGGGAACTGGATCCCAAATGGCCAACTGCGTAACTATGGTTTGACTTGCACTCTCCATAGCTTAAAAACCACAGTGTACCAGCAGGTGGAGTGGTGGTTAAGGCCTCTGGATCCCACGTGGCCAGCTAGATGGTTTGAATCCCAGACTTAGTGGTTTTAGTGCCAGGTGTGTGTGTGTGTGTGTGTGTGTGCACGCGTGTGTGTGTGTGTGCGCCCCAAATCCTAATATGAGAGATGGAGAAGGATTTGCAGTGTGGCTACTCTGCCAGGGAGTGGCGGAATTTCTCTCTTTCTCAAACTGTGTCTCTGGTGAGTGCATGTATCCTATGGCAAAAACAAAACAAAGCAAAAAATTAAGAACAAAAGCAAAACTCCATGGGAGCTTATGTGTGTGAATGTGTGTGTACCCCAAATCTCAACAAGTTGGAGAAATGGTGAAGGGATTATGATGTGACCACGCCCCTTGAAGATGCTTTCTCCCTCTCTCTGGGAAGCACAAGTACTCACTGGCAAATTTAAAAAAGAAAATAGACAAAATGTCAGTCAAGTGAATTTAATGACAATTGTATAGATACGAGTGTTTTGTTGAAGGCCTGACAAAGCTTGGAGTAATAAAATAAAGATATGCATAATAAATAAATTATTATATAATAATTTCATCAGCTTTATTTCATCTTCATTTTAGCATAATCACTAATTACATAACTATAACAAGATTTATTTTCTGATTTATGTTTTATTACAATTCATTGTTGGGACCAGCAGATGGTATAATAGTTATGTCGCTGAACTTCCACATAGTGAACTGTGGTTGAAGTCCTGGACCTGGTAGCTTAAAACTCATGTTGGTGTGTGTGCGTGAGTGCCCAAAACCCCAAGAGAAGGGATTGATTGTGGCATGGCCATTCCTCTGAGGAGTGATTTCTTACTTTCTGTCTCTGTCTCTCTGATGAGTGCATAAGACCTATAGCAAAAATCTCTCCAAAAAAATTAATCGTAAAAGGTACACAATTTGAATATATATCATCACCATATAAATTAAGCTAAATGTGATTATTTTCAAAGCATATAAATATGAATCCATTACCATCAGAGGTATAAATCAACTGGAATGTAAAAATAATAGTTTTTTATTTTTGGAGAGGTTTTTGCTATAGGGCGCGTGTGCTCACCAGAAAGACAGAGAGAGACAGAGAGACAGAAAGTGAGAAATCACATCCCCAGGGGGATGGCCACGCCGCAAACCCTTCTCCTCCATTCTCCTCTCGGGATCTTGGGCATACACCCACACGCACCCGGCGTGAGTTTAAGCCACTGGGCCTGGGACTTGAACCCCGGTTGACTACATGGGAGTTCAGAGACATAGCCATTATGTTAACTGCTGGTCCCAAAATAATAGTTTTTTATAAATTTTTTCTTTCTAACATATGCAATATCATCTGTTAAAATTAAAGTGTAGATGGCAACTTAAAACTAGTAAAAATGATAAAATCATAGACCTATATTATTTAAATAAAGCTAATATTTTGAAAGTTTGATTAATTTTAAGAAGATTCTATTCACACTTCTTGTATTTAGCATTTCCCCAGTTGCCTTAATAAAGACTATCATATTTAATGCATGTCAGATTTAGAGATAGCTAGCTATTTAGATAAATAAAAGAAAGAAAGTGAGGAAGAAAATAGTAAAGAAAAAAGGAATATAAATAAACAGATAGATGGATATTATATATATGTTGATACAAGTTTAAGCATAATATGAATTATTTAATTTTTTGAGAGGTTTTTGCTATAGGGCATGTGCGCTCACTAGAAAGATAGACAGAAAGCGAGAAACCACTCCCCAGGGAGGATGGCCACGTTGTAATCCCTTCTCCTCCTTTCTCCTCTTGGGATCTTGGGCACACACGCACACGTGCCCAGTGTGAGTTTAAGCCACTGGGTCCGGGACTCAAACCGTAGTCGACTACATGGGAGTCCAGCGACATAGCCATTATGCCAACTGCTGGTTCTAAGATTAATTTAATTTTGCAAAATATTTCCTCATCTCTCATGCAAAACTGCAATGAATACTGTGCTAATTCACACGTTTTGGATCACAAATTGGATGCACCAATTAGAACATGAAGAGAAGCCAGTAAATGGACATTTGGCACTATTGGGGAATGATATTTTCTTATACAGCAATATTTTTTCATGCTGTTTGAGAGAAAATATTTTTTGACACTTATTTATTTTTGTAAGAGAGACAGAGAAGCAGCAACTCCGGTATGGTCTTGATGTCATAAACCACCAGCTGCTTCAGGTGCCCTTGTATCACGGGCACACGCATGTCCAGCGTACACAGGAAGTTCTCCAAGACAAAGCCAGTATCTTTCCATGGGGGTCAGCCTTGCAGGGTGCCACATTTTACCAGAATGCACCACTCTCGAACCTCTTGAGTGATAATATTTGACAAGTGAATTAGTCTTCTCTCTCTCTCTCTCTCGCTCTCGCTCTCTTTTAAGGTTTTTGCCATAGGGCACATGTGCTTGCCTGGAGTCAGAAAGAGAGATAGGGAGAGGGAAAGTGAGAAATACCCCGGGGGAAATGGCCACACTACTATCACTTCTCTCCTATTTCCTCTTGGGATTTTGGGCATGCACACACTGATGTGATTTTTCCAGCTGCCGGTTCCAGTACTAGAAATGCAGTAGCCTGAATGGGAATACAACATGTTAACCACCACACCACCTGCCGGTCCATCTTCTCTCTTTTTTAACTGTTACTATAATGTGTATTCTTTCTGGACCCAGAACCACTATCAACTCATAGGCAAAGCACTTACATACGGTGTTCTAAGCACATAGGGCACTACATTAGGAAAAACATTTGATTTGTGTTAGTCATGGAGTAGATGTTTTGACTCACAGGTTGTGCTCTTATAATACTGAATGCCAGACCCTGATTTACCAAGGTGTTTATGAGGTCTTTAATAAACATATATTTTTTTCTGTGGTCACAGTATTTGTGGATATCTGTGAGGCCCTATGAAGAGTAGGGATCAGGTTAAGAGCCTCCATCTCCTACCTATGTCTGAGGGTGTGTATTGGGTTACACAGTGTTCCCCAAATTCATGTCCGTGCAGAATCTCAAAATGCAACTTTATTTGTAAGTAAGGTATTTATGACCAATACAGGAGGACCAGCAGTTAACGTAATGGCTATGTCGCTGGACTCCCATATAGCCGACGGCGGGTTGAATCCCAGACCCAGTGGCTTAAACTCATGCCAGGCACATGTGCGTGCGTGTCCAAGATCCCAAGAGGAGAATGGAGGAGAAGGGATTGCGGCGTGGCCATCCCCCCTGGGGGGTGATTTCTCGCTGTCTATCTCTCTGTCTCTCTCTGTCTTTTGGGTGAATGCACACACCCTATAGCAAAAACCTCTCAAAAAAAAAAAAAAAAACACTCAAAAAGAACCAGTACAGGGTGGTGCTGGTTACCATAATTTCTGTGACATTGACTACATCATATGATATTTAGCTAACCAGTAAAAATAATCCAGGAAATGGTTTTGTTTTTATGTACTGTAGTAGTTGTTATAAAGTTTTATATTATCCCATTATAAATTCATTCGATATAATCAAATTCAGCTTTTCAAAAGGAAAAAAGGAGAAAGAAAAAGAAAACTGATCATTTTAAGTGTTGAAAAATGATTTATTTACTCCTCAATGAACACGTATCTCATTCAGGATAAAATTTTAGACTCGAACTATCAATTTGTTATTCTCTATCAGTCTAGTTTCATCATGCTTCTTTTGGTATAAGCATGTGCCTACCTATTACACATTTATCTAATAAAACATGGTTCTTTAATACAGAAACTTAAATACAGAAACTAATGCAATATGTTCAAGCAAAAAGACAGAAATTTGTTTTAATACTGTGGGAAAAGACCCAGCTATATGGAAATCAGTCACTACTGTGCAATCCAGCAACAAAATGTCATTACTATACAGTCCAGGAGCTGAATATCATGTTCTGGACCTAGCATGTGAACATTAAAGCATTCATTTACAAACTCTTTAAAATGGTATAGGCCAGCCACTAGCCTGGTGGTTAAGGCAGCTGGTTCCTATGTAGCTGACTGTTCAGTTGAAGTCCCAGACTCAGTGGTTTAAAAAGCATGTGGGAGCACATGTTCTGGCCTACCACAATTCTGAAAGGAGGGAAGAATGGAGAAGAGACTGGGGCATTACCATTCCCTATGGGATTGATGCTTTCTCACTTTCCTCTCTCTCTTTCTATCTGTTTCTCCCTGGCGAGCATGTGTGCCCTTCTGCAAATTTTTTTAAATTGAGGTATAATCCAGTGATCGCAGCCATTATGGATTCTGTCTCATATTGGTCATATTTTCAATGTATTATGAGAATAAGTGAAATATGTAACTATGTTTCTTAAAGCCAGGGTGGTACAGTGTCCCGGTGGTTTGGGAAGCTAGGTGGCACATGGCTGACTGCGTGGTTGGAGTCCTGGACCCCATGACCTGAGAAATAGACTGGAGCATGCACAAGTGTGCCTAGAGCCCCAAAAGGAGGGAGATGGGATGGGGGGCTTTCTGGTTTTCTCAGTCTATTTATCATTTTCTTTATCTCTGAGCTGTAACTAATATTAGATTTTAATTTTGAAATCACTGGATTTGAAATCTAAAGCATCCTAAATTTAAATATATTCCATAGCTTACTGGGTACTTGCTGTGGGGGGACCTATTTAGTATCTTGAGATTTCAGTTTTATCATTTATAAAATGGGAAAAATAATAGCTCCCAAAGAATTCTTATGAGAGTTTTAATAAGATAGCTTCTATCCAGTGACTGTTACAGTGTCTGATGTATAATGGGCACTAGTCGACTGCTTTTCTTTACTCTATTCAAATATGTGTGCATATATTGGATTGTCAAAAGAGTCATGATGCATTTTTGCATAGAAGAAAATACATCACGACTTTTACAACAATTCAATAGTTTGTATTTTTTAATAATTATTTTATTTCACTTTATTTATTTACTTACTTATTTTTTAATTTGACCAGAGAGGGAGGGAGGGAGGGAGAGAGAGAGAGAAAGAGAGAGAGAAAGAAAGTGAGAAAGCAAGTTGCCTGGTCCAGGACTCCAGCTGCGGTCGGCCATGTGGGAATCCAGTGCCCTTAACCACCATGCCACCTGCCAGCCTCTAATTTGTATTATTTTCATTAAAAAATTAAAAGTTAAAATTTTCAAAATGAATATCACTATCAAGAACAGGAGTATATTGAAATGAGTCCCCTGCCTAGAATGATTCTGGTTGGCGTTGGCAATTTCTGCTACTGCTCTGACACCTTTGTTATTTTTAGAAAATTTGGGGAACATGGGAAAATCTCTGGCAGAATTAGTCTTTCTTTTCACCAATACTTACTTTTGTCTCTCTTCTGATTGCCTAAGATATAAGTCTACAGAAAACATTACCAAATACAGACCCCAGTAATTTATATGGCATTCCATAATCTTTCTTTAAAGCCAAAGATATGAGTTTATCCACAGAAGAGATTGATATACTCTGTCAAAGTGGCAAAGTGTAGTGTATTTGCAGAAGTCAAATGAATATTGTAGGTTCTAATCTATTCATTTTAAATTTCTTGTTGACAGTCACTACCACATGCTAATTGTACTTCCCACCTTGACTGGAGAGGACAGATTTAACCAGCAGAGTGTGGGATGCAGTCAGTCTCATGAGTTCTCCATCTGCAAGAAAAAGCACTGGAGACAACAAAAGTGTTTAGAAGGCTTACAGCAAATTAGTTCCCACTTAGTAGTCCTAATATTTAGATTTGTGAAAACCAATTAATATAGTTTACTGATAAAGAAAGGAAATTAGGTTGGATTAGGATACAAACTCACAGTAGTTTTTTTTGTTTGTTTTTTTTTTGTTTTTTTTTCTGTTGGTGAGGAAAGCCATAAAACAAGCTTAAATTGTGGCTATGGGCATACCTACAACCTGCTCATATATTATATACATTTTCTATTTTTGAGGTCTTAATTTTTTTTTTTTTAGAGGTTTTTCACTATAGGGCGCATGCGCTCGCCAGACAGACAGAGAGAGACAGAGAGATAGAAAGCGAGATATCACCCCCCAGAGGGGATGGCCACGCCGCAATCCCTTTTCCTCCATTCTCCTCTCGGGATCTTGGGCACACACGCACACGCGCCCGGTGTGGATTTTAAGGCACCGGGTCCGGGACACGAACCACGGTAGACTACGCGGGAGTCCAGCAACATAGCCATTACGCTACCTGCTGGTTCCCTTAAATTTTTATTTTTTTTGAGAGTTTTTTTTTTTTCTTTTTTACTACAGGGCGCGTGCATTCGCCAGAGAGACAGAGAGAGACAGAGAAACAGAAAGCAAGCAATCACCCCTGAGGGGGATGGCTATGCTACAATCCCTTCTCCTCCATTCTCCTCTTGGGATCTTGAGCATGCACGCACATGCACCTGGTGTGAGTTTAAGTCACCAGGTCCGGGACTTGAACTGCAGTTGACTACATGGGAGTTCAACAACATAGCCTAATGGCTAACTGCTGGTCCCATGAGGTCTTAATTCTAATAAAAATTCTAATAAAAATTCTAATAAAAACCTAGTGATATTATGAGATGTTTTCTTTCTTTTTTTCTTTTCGTTTTTTAAAAATTTGCTATGGGGCCCATGTGCTCACCAGAGAGAGACAAAAAGTGAGAAAGCACCCCTTTGGGGGGATGGCCTTGCCACAATCCCTTCTGCATGCTCTTCTCAGGATTTTGGGCATGCACACACATGCACTTGTGTTTTTCAAGCCCTATGACTCTTGAAATGTTTCTGAGCACTGCATCTTTTCAATGACTTTTTACTTATTGCTTGTATTACTAAGACCATAATTTATAAAAAGTAATATTACTAAAAATTTGGAAAATACCCAAAAACATCCTTTTATCTCTCTCTCTCTCTCTCTCTCTCTGTGTGTGTGTGTGTGTGTGTGTGTGTGTGTGTGGTGTTTAGATAGAGGCTTGCTGTGTGTGGTCTTACTGCCTCAGCCTCCTGAGGAGTTGGGACCACAGGCACTGACTACCAAACCTGGCTTTTTCAGAGAGGATCTTGCTACCTTACCTATGTTGATCATGAGTTCACGATCCTCCTGCCTCAGCCTTCTGAGTAGCAAGGACTACATGCCACCATGATCCGGCCTTGCCTGTGGTCCCTCTTCACCAAGCAGCAGTGTCTTTACCAAGCACACTGCAGTAGCTGAGCTTCCTCATTGTTCTAAAATCAAGCGACCAGAAAAATACATATACTTTTTCAGAACATCTCTTGAGGTCTGCGACTTTGATTCAGCCCACTTTTGTACCAGGTACCTCTGAAATTCCAGCAGGTTCATCCTTGCCTTCTGCTGCCCCTGACTAGCGGTATGATCACAGAAGTGAAGCAGAAGGAGAGGACAGCATTGACAGTCTTCCCACTTGGCAGATTAATGCTACCCCTGATAGGTTAGGTATTCTTTTTTCCTTCAATAATGTCACTTAGCATTTAGCATATACTATTACTAAATATTGCAAATTTCCAGTTTAGTTCCATGAAATAATTTACACATTTAATGCACTCTGAACAAAGAAATAACTACTACTGGGTAACAGGTGCTTAAAAGAGCCTTGAGGAAAATATATCCATCAAAATGTCATTACTTATTTATTTATTTTCCTTCTGGTCCGAAGAATAAGCTTCTTCAACCCACAGGTAAAGCTACATTCTGCGTAGTTTTGCCTATGACCTTTACTAACATAAAAATAATAAAGTAGAGCTACAGAGCTACAGAAACTCATTCTTTTCATTGCCTTTACCACATCTAAGTATCCAATTTTTTAACTTGTTTGTTTTTATTTGCTAGAGGGTACATGCACTCACCATAGAGAACTGGAGGGAAGGGAGTGAGAAAGTACCTCCCATCCTCCCACTGGGGGATGGGCATGCCATAATTTCTTCTCCACTTCTCCTTCAGGATTTTCGTCATGAACACTCATGCACTTGGCATGATTTTTAAGTTGTCAGGTTCAGGACTCTAACTGTGCAATTGGCCACATGGGATTCAGCTGCCTTCACCACCACACCACACCGCACCTCCTTCTGGCCTCCGAGTGTTCATTTTAAAATAATATCACTAAGTCCTGGAATATGCTTGCTTTCCCCTTCCTCATTTATACTTTGTGCTTTACTGGTCCTAGGTTGGATGAACCATGTACTATATATTTTCTCAGTATATCATGAAGACCTGTACTGTGTAACTGCATGTAGATTTTCCTTGTGTTAAAACTCTAATGTGCTGGGGACCAGCAGTTAGCGTAATGGCTATGTCACTGGACTCCCATGTAGTCGGTCGTGGTTCATGTCCTGGACCCGGTGGCTTGAAACTCACGCCGGGCGCGTGTGTGTGCATGCCCAAGATTCTGAGAGGAGAATGGAGGAGAAGGGATTGTGGCGTGGCCATCCCCCCGGGGGGTGATTTCTTGCTTTTTATCTCTCTGTCTCTCTCTGTCTGTCTGACAAGCGCACACGCCCTATAGCAAAAAAAGCCTCTCAAAAAACCCCCCCGAAAACAAACAAACAAACAAAAACCCAAACCTCCAATGTACTAACAGCCCTTAAAATATCTCACTTCTTTCACCAAATATAGTGGTTTTGCAGTTATATGCAGGGGTCTACAGCATAAAGAAGGTTAGAAGGCCATTCTGAGTGAATTACACAGTGATCTTCTATGGTAGATAAAAATCCATGTGATTATTTTCTTCCTTGTATTAAGAGCTCTGCCCTTTCACTTAAATATGTAGAAAAAGATGCCTTAATATAAATAAGGTCATTGGGTTTACTTCTAATAGCTAACATCAACCATATATGCTTTTTTTTCAAAAAGTAATAAAGGGAATAATAGAGCCAAATACTGTTGAGTGCTGAGGATATGGGCCACAGCTGTGAGCTGGATGGGTGGATTTCCCTGTGTGTTTCCATTTCCTTTTTCAAAGTAGTACATCTACTGGTTCTATTTTATTACTAGTTAGGAAATGTCAAAAAGCATGTGTTTGGCAGAGGTGAGTACATGTCCTTCCCAGTATAATTTGGCTCTAAATGATATTATCTAATCTCCAGTGCACTGAGCCATGAATTAGGCTCCTGAGAGAGTACAGAGGAAGTGGTCACTAGTCTTAAAAAGCAGTCAAGGAGATTTCCGTTTTCAACACAGCCTCACCAGCATTTATAATTCTTTATTTTTTGAATCTTAGCCTTTCTGATTGGGATTAGGCGGTATCTCATTGTAGTTTTGATTTGTATCTTCCTTATGATAAAAGATGTTGAGCATTTTTTCATATGCTTTTTGGTCATTCGTATGTCTTCATTAGACAGGTGTCTGTTCAGCTCATTTGCCCATCTTTTAATTGGGTTGGTCATTTATAGTCAAGGATTGGTCCAATCAATTTTGTTCTTGAGTTGATAGCATCAAAGCCTAATTCAAATAAGCATGGACAAATAAAGGTGGATTATTGGTTCTTGGAACCCAAATGCAGGTGTCACAGGCATGGAGCTGGCCTTCGGGATGGCAGAGACCTTGTAGGTCATCACCTTCAAGACCTTCTACCTTTCTGTATGGGTTGACTTTATTTTTACTGATGCAGATGGGTTTTCTCTATGTGTTTGGAAGCTCCAGACTCACATGCATCCAGCTTACTTAGATATCCATAAGACAGACAGCATACTTTGAGAAGAAAGTAGTTCTTCCTCAGTTCTAGTTAGCAAGTTTCCCAGTGACATGTTTCCTGAGCCAGCTATTCACACCTAACTTTGTGGTTTCTAGTTGAAAGGGAATCAACAGTAACAAGTGATGGATGCCTGAGACCATTGCACAATAATGAACTGACTGTACAATAAGATGACTGTTTTCTCACATTTGAGTCTTATAACTACCTATGCTTCTACAGCATAACTTCAGTCCATCTAGCTATCCAGATTCACAGAGGATTGATGGTCTGCCGTATACATTCCTTGAGGGGCAGAAATCAAAGCGAGAGACATTTTGGTAAAGTTTGTGTCTAGAATGGAGGTCTTAAAAATCCTAATTTGGAATGGCAGCAAGAAGAAGAAATGGAGACTATATATAATTTACCAGAGAGGAAGAGAGAGAGAGAGAATGAGAAAGCAAAGCTAGCAAGCTTCCAGGTTCGGGACTGGAACCATTTTTGGCCATGTGGGGAGTCCAGTGCCCTTAACTACCATGTCACATGTCACCTGCTGGCCCCTAAGATTTGTTTTTAGAGAAGTAATCTTGCCACATGGCTCAGCGGATGACAAGTTTTGAGAAGTTTTAGTAGTCATTACTTTTCTGGGGTGGAAGCGTGGCAACTGTGCCGCCCTCCACACCATATGAGAATATAGGGTGGGGGGTGCAGTGGTGGTTTTAGATATTTCTTCCTCTTTAGGAATCTGAGAAAGGGGAGAAATAGTTGCCTGTTTTTTTCAACAAAAGAGTCCTGAGCTCGAGTCAAAATGATGAGCAGGCCGGCCGTTTCAGCATCAGATTGGTGGCTGGATGGTATTCGAAAATGGTATTACAATGCTGCAGGATTCAATAACCTGGGGTTAATGCGAGATGATACAATATATGAGATTGAAGATGTGAAGGAAGCCATAAGAAGACTTCCTGAGAACCTTTATAATGACAGGATATTTTGCATTAAGAGAGCCCTGGACCTGACCATGAAGCAGCACACCTTGCCTAAACAGCAATGGACAAAATACAAGGAGGATCATTTCTACCTTGAGCCGTATCTGAAAGAGGTTACTCGGGAAAGAAAAGAGAGAGATGAATGGGCAAAGAAGTAACTAGTGAGACCAGGAAAGGTCTGATGCCATATGGGACAAATGCACACACTGGTGGATAGATGGGTGCCACAGGAATTTTACCAGAAATATAGAGTAGAGGAACATTATAGTCCAAGAATGACCATCGACAATCCTTTAGTACCACCAGCCTTTACAATAAGGCTAAAAGGTAGGGTAGGCTGTGGATTTGGATATTTGACAGAGAAGTCAAGACAAGCTAGATATCAGGTATCAAAGTCAGTGAGAGACAGACCATACCCAAAATTGTCAAAGAAAGCCGTCAAGAACTAGTTTTGTAACTTTTATTTATTTTTATTTTTTATTTATTTATTTATTTATTTATTTATTTTTTTGGAGAGATTTTC
>NW_006209847.1:2407081-2419253 GCF_000334495.1 Tupaia belangeri chinensis | reverse complement strand
GATGGTCACGCCGCAATCCCTTCTCCTCCATTCTCCTCTCGGGATCTTGGGCACGCACGCACACGCGCCCGGCGTGAGTTTTAAGCCACCGGGTCCGGTACGCGAACTGCGGTCGACTACGTGGGAATCCAGCGACATAGCCATTACGCTAACTGCTGGTTCCCCTAGTTTTGTAACTTTTAATCCGCTCAAATGCTTTGAGAATATCAAAGTCTAGAGGAAGTAGGAAGAAGATTTGCAAGGAGATTTAACTGTTTGTGTGGTGAATCTGAACCTCCCACTCAAGATGGGATAGACAAGCACCTTAATATGTGATTGCTGAAGTTGTGGACATATCTGTGCTGCCAGCTACCGAGTGAGCAGTCCCAGTGCCAGGATAGATTGAGTGAGAAAGTTACTGCTATTTGGTGAATGAATCATAGTCCTCTGTGAGGGCTGGTCATAGGTACATGAGATTCAGGTCACACATAGAGTCCATTGTAGGGATTTTTGGATTAGAGCTGTTTCTTCAAGAAGGTGTAAAACCATGAAAGTGAAAGTTTGCATGAGTTTGGAAAACCAGAACTATAGAGATCAAGATGTCTCACTGAAGAAAGTGTCCTATGTCATGAGAGCTGAAACCAGACTTAGGCAGCCTGTAATTACCTATCCCTGTGTACACTGCCTCTTCTTGCAGGAGGATTATGCATCTCTGCTCTGGTGAACTCAGTGTGGCCAGTGGAAGGTGGCAGAGGTGGCCTTTGTCTCTCCCCACAGCCACGCGAGAGCCAGCACGTGAACATGCACATTGTGCCTTGCCTCTGCCGGTGTGACCTAAGAAGCACGTGTTGTGATGTCGACAGTAAGCCGGGCCTGCCTGCCCCCTGTGAGATGTGTTGAGGGAACTGCAAATAAATGTTGCTCTTTTGAGGCACTGAACTTTAGTGGTTACTTGTTACCACAGCATAATCAACCCTATCCTAGCTGATCCAGGGACCTAGTGTGGGACTTCCAAGTATCCCTGAAAAGTGTTTTGAGAAGCACCTTTAAACATTTGCCAGTTCCAGAGAGGAACCAGACACCAGCCAAGTAAGAATTCCTCCCTCCCATTCTTTCATCAGCCTGTCTTTACCCCATCCTAGAAACCCCTGACTGCAAAGAGGGAGCTTAGAGACATCTACCCATGCTCATAATTTTGATTATTCTCTGGAATGAGATAATGAATCACCAAGTCGTGATTGTTTTAGCAACTTAATGTGATTGTAGGGCTGCTTGTTGTTTGAAAGTGACCAGAAGATATAGGAGCCTGAGAAATCTAGTGGCAAGGCAAACACTTCTTCCACTCCTCCCAATTATTAAAACGTAAGCCAAGCAAAAACAAGACAAAACAACCCCAGAAACAAAACCGAAAAAACCCACATTCCCTTCTATTCACAAAAATGATAATAGAGTTGGAAACAATTTTAAAAATGTATTTTTTCGGTTTATTTACTTACTTTGTGACAGAGAGAAAGGGAGGAAAACAAGCATCCTCATCAGGACCTCACACTTCAATCCTTTCCCTCAGCCCTACTTAGCAGAATTATAACATGTGCTCATGTACCTGGAATGTACAGGTTGACAGGAAAACCAAATTCTGATTTCCATGTGGCCTCTAGAATTGTAGAGATATGAGCCACCACTGTGCTTTGTTCCTTCAAAGAATTATTTTTATTTAACTTGATTTATTATTATTATTTTCCAGTTTGATCAAAGAGAGAGAGGGAGAGTGAGAAAGCAAGCCGACAGGTCTGGTTTTGAATCACAGTTGGCCATGTGGGAGTCCAACATCCATGCCACCTGCCAGCCTCCACTGTGCCTTTAAAAAAAAATATTGTTATTATTAGTTTTAGACAGAGTCTCACTATGTTGTGGTCATCCTGCCTCAGCCTCTTTAGCAACTGGGACTCTTGACATGTGTCCCCATGCCCCCCTTTTAGAATCTGAAGTACGTCTTGTGCATTGTGCTTGTTAACATACCAGCTACATAAATAAGCCAAGACAGCTGACGCTGAATAGTATAGCTTTAAATTGACTTGAGAACTAACATTTATTTTTAAATGCAAGTGAATGGCTGTCTCTTACACTTCTATCTTATATTTGCACATAAAAATAAAATTAGATATTAAATTTTAAACATTGAGGTGGTGGTGTGTTTCTTTGCTTGGGGTACACGGGATGTTTCATGTGGTAGAGAGGCTGAAATACAAAGATCCATGGTAGAATCAATTCAGTTTTCAGCACAGTACTGAGCTTGACACCCTTTTGCAATCTTGTCTTCTACTGAAATGCCTTGTAATCCTGGGTAACTCACCTAACTTTCTATATCGTAGTTTCCTCATCTGTTCAATGATGATGATAATTCTAACTCTTTAAGGTTTATGTGAGAAATATTTAATTAATGCCTATAAAAGTCTTGATAATATAAAATACTCCTTATATATTATTAAATGGTGGTAAGTACACATCTTCTCTTTGACAATTATAGGATTGCAAAAATTTGAAAATTCTGTATCTTCATTAGTCCAATATAGGATTGACCATACTCTAAATAGAAAATATCATTTAGTTTATTATCCTTAAAAACCCAAAATTTTATTAACAGCTAACATTGGTAATTTTTCAGCTATTTAGTCAATTTGTAATAAAAATATGCTGTGCATATTTGTAATGAGAGTGGTATAAATTTCAAAAATCTTACATATTTATTACTTTAATTGAACCGCAGAATTATAGGTTAGGTGGAAACCTTAGCCAACATCTAATTTAGTTCTGTTTTCCTCCTTTTTTCAAGTTTATGATCTGAGGCCATGAAAGGCTTAATAACTTCTTTAGATATCACACAGGTGATTCATCTGCTACTCTAGTAAAACGTCTAAGACTGGTAGGGAGTTTATCTCCATTTTCTAAAGAACAAGTCAAAATATTTTGGAGGTTTTAGACAAAAACCTCAATTTTGGATTAAGAAGCAGAGGTAGTGAAGTGAATTGGCTCGAATGTAGGGTTATGGACAGAATTGGCAGGGGAAGCCCAGGCATTTCGACTCTTAATTCTGGTGTTCTTTCCACTCCACTTAGGTCAATTAATCCTTCCTGTCATATTAAGCTTCCAAATTGAAGTCTAAACTGCAAACCCTGCAGTTTAGGTTTATGTCACATATCTTGGGGATGGTCAAGTTTGACAGGAAAAATAAATGACTGGCTTTGTCCAGATTGTCCCTAGGAGAGGACGATCTCTCGGCTGTTGGGAAGGACTCGCCATTTAGCCAGAGAGTGGCATGCAGTGGCTTGATTTGAAGAGTACTGGGCACATAGCTGAAGGGCAATTGGGTGTCTGGAGGAAGTGCTTCAAAGTTCTGGTCCCATTCTCTTTGAACTTGGGTGTGAGACTCTCAGGAAAAGGAGCTAAGAGACACCACTACAGCACTGCAGTGAAAACTACATCACAGCTTCTTGATGAAGATAAGAGGACGATTGTGTGGAGCTCAACCTGGTGTGTAAAATGTGCTTTCTGATCTCTTAGGTGCAGAGAGTGTTGGAATGAAAAGTTGATTGATCAGAGTGAAAAGGAGAGAAGGATTCTGAGGCATGTGTATCACTCGGATGTTGATACTGACTTCACAAATTCCACATGGTACTGGAGACTAAGAATAGGCCAAGGCTCCAGAGGATAAACATCACGAATAGAATCCACAGCAACCAGGAAGCAAGGAGGTCAAGTGTGAAGATAGAGAACACAATATAGATCACTTAACCTCCTTACTCCCTCCCACTTTGACACAAAGGAAGAGATTTTGAAGGATTGCGAGTTCAATGATTTAGTGCATGGAAGGCACCCACAGAATCTCAGTGTTTACACAGCTACGGTCTTGGAAGCCTGTTACACCTCAGGGATGCTGAATCGAATGATGTATTGATACTGATAATAGTAATGAAACAGCATTTATTCTCATTCATCAGCAGAAATTTTGCTTAACCCAAAAACCATTTTTTTAAAAACCCTAACCATTGTCTTATTTTTCATAGCACATTATGAGATCAACTGAAGATGAACACTGGGGAAATAAAGAGAGTTTAATGTTCTGGGTGGGCTGTACCATCCTCCTGTCCACAGGTTTACTTACTTTTTAGTTCTTATACCATCCACAGGCATCTCTGTGCTGGATGGTCTATAACTGCAGGTGGAAGACAGAGTGAGGAGTGAGGTCATAAAGTGTGGGACATAGAAAAGTAACTAGTGAATATAAATGAGAATGGACTAATTAGTGATCTAGCTGGTCCAGCCCTGAACACAACGTATGCTATGGGTTCGTTAATTTTATTCATGCAGAGTATTTCCAGAAAATAGAGTTTTTGATTGTTCTTCTAAATGAAAGTAGAGCTCAAACATTCCCTGATGGGTCCAAGGAAGCTCCTGACCACTGTGCCCCCACTTCTAGCCTCCTCTTGACCCACCCACTTTCTAAAAACATGCTTGAGGGCATAATTAGGCTAATTGCTACTAAAAATAAAAATTATTTCATTAAGACATAATTTATTGTAACTCTTTCCTATTGTGTAACACTGTACATGCTATACAATATAGTCATTAAGTGACTAATTAGACATCAATTACTTTCAAATAAAATATAATTGTATTTTCATATCATGTAGGTATATTTCCTTTTTTCTTCCTTTTTCTCTTTCTTTTTTCCCTTCTTTCTCTTTCTTTCTTTTTTAAAAAATAATTTTAATGTTTTTGCCATAGGGCACATGTACTAGCTGGAAAGGAACAGTGAGATGGAAAGAGAGAAATCACCCACTAGGGGGTATAACCACACTACACTGCAATATCTTCTCCATTTTCCTCCTGGGATTTTGAGCACCCACACACACGTCAGGTTCCAGGTCTGGGACTCAACCTGGCGTCCAGCACCATGCCACCTGCTGGCCCCCACAGATATGTTTTCAAATATGCAAATTTATATTTGAAAACTTACAATTGGTAATCTAACTCTAGTTATTAATGACTATGCACACACTTTGCAAAATCTTTATCCTTGTGTGGAAAGCTAAACTGCCAAAATGAATATATTCTCAAGGGTTCTATAACTTGTTAAAGCTCTACAGGGCGATCAAAACCCAGACATGAACTACAGTTGTCTAGAGTCATCATCAGATTGTTGTTTGATTTAAACTTTTTCTTAGAATTTGGGGAAGAAAATAACAAACATAAATCAGATGGGTCATTGTGCATTTTTATAAGAAGTTTTATTTAATTTTCTTAGTTTTTTGCAATGAGACCTGTGCATTCACCAGAGAAGGGCAAAGGAGAGAGAACCACCCCCTGGGGCAATGGCCGCGCCACAATCCCTTCTCCTCTATTCTCCTCTCAGGATTTTGGGTATGCCCACACATGTGTCCAGCATGTTTTTTTAAGCTGCTATGTCCGGGACTTGCATCTCACAGTTGGCTTTATGGGATCTAGCTGCCTTAACCCCCACACTACTGCCTGGTCTGAGAAGTATTTATTTTTATGTGAAAATAAATCTTGGGACCAGCAGTTAGTGTAATGGCTATGTCGCTGGACTACCATGTTGTCGACTGTGGTTTGTGTCCCGGATGCAGTGGCTTAAAACTCACGTGGGGCACATATGCGTGCGTGCCCAAGATCCCAAGAGGAGAATGGAGGAGAAGGGATTGCAGCGTGACCATCCCCCCAGGGGAGTGATTTCTCGCTTTCTGTCTCTCTGTCTCGCTCTGTCTGTCTGGCGAGTGCATACGCCCTATAGCAAAAAAATTATATATATATATATATATATATATATAAATCTAGCAAAATATCCTGAATAGTATATGATCAATAATATATAAGGGGTCTTCAAAAGTTCAAGGAAAATGAATATTATGAAAACATTATGTAGATATTTCAAATATTTTTCTACAAAATAAACTGATAATTTAATTCTTCTACTCACAAACTTCTTAAAGTTTCCTTATACAAGGATTCTGAAAAGATCTAGTGTTCTCTGCTATGTCTACCTGCCAAAGAACGAGTACCTGAAGTATGAGAGACTTACAGATTATACTGAGATGTGGTTTGCCTTGATATTTTAGCTGAATCCTTGCTGTTGTACAGGGTTTTGTAACTGTCTTTATCTCACATGCTTCTCAGTTGCAAATCATTTTGCCACACCAGGATTCAAGTCCTTCCAGGCTTGACCCAGTCTAACTTCCTGAGAACCAACTTCCCAAGTTTAAGAGTTTCACTCACTGTCACAATACTTGAGATTATTAACATCAAATTCATTCCTTTAGAGTAAGTGGAATGGTTAAAGTATGAGTATGTTAATGGAAAGGGTGACAAATTAACATGCTAAATTCATTATCGATATAGGATTGTATTGTAGTATGGGGAAGCCCTGACTCATTTTCTCCCAGTTTCACATCCTCACCTACAAAGAAACTCTACTTCTTGTCTTGCTGCCTTTGACTGTTTATTAGACTGAGCGTTTCCACCTAGAGTGCTGGGGACTTGTGAACAAAGGAGTGAATGAAGCAGCACCCCAGGCTTGGTTCCTTCCAGGGTGAATTGGTCATGTAAAATATGTTAACTGGGGAAGAAAGGATTAAAATGGACCATTGACAGCAGGCGGGAGAGGGCACAATGGGAAGTTTAGACCACAGCTGTGTTTAGGGAGGGAACGTGCTAGTTGGATACTGTAGAGAGAGATCCGAAACAGCTATGTGGACAGAAGGAAAAGAAAAATACCAAGTGGCTGAAAGAAGGAGACCAAGGATATTGGGGCCAAGAGAGTGCAACACCAAAGACAGGCTGTTAACCCATCATTTTGAGTTTTCCTTAGAAGACATGGGAGCTATAACAGAACCAGGTGGAGGAAGGACACAGGGGATCTAAAAATGTTAAGTTTGATAAGACTTGATTTTAAAGCTGAAGGTGTAGACAAGGGAGGGATAGGAGGGAGGGATGTGAGCAAGAGGTGGGTCTTAATTTCTGAGCATTTCTGAGGAGTCATGATGTCAGCAGCGCAGGTGTAGATTCAACTTAGACACCCTGTTCTGGTGGGTAACACATATTTTCTTCTTGCACGGCTGGGTTAAATTACTTCCCCTAGGTCATTCAATTAATCATTTGGAGAGCAAGGAACAGAATCCAGCTCTCAGGTCTCTCATTTCACATCTGGAGCAGGCAAACCAGGCTTCTCCTTTCTGAAACACCTTCTTCATTTAAAAAAAAAAAAACATATATATGTATTTGTAAATCAATGATATTTTAACTCTTTGACAGAGATTTGCAAAATCCCCTTACCATGTGTGATTTAAAACTAGGATGGTGTTAGTATGTAAAAACAGCATAAATTGTTTTCTGGCTTATCTCTCATTCAAGAATTTAAAATATCTGTCAAAATTACTTTGATTTCCCCCTTCTAGATTTTAGGTTATTATTCTGAAAAAAAAAATGCATTACAGATCTGAGAAAGCAGTGCGTGTGTGGAGCTTAACTGCTGCATGACTGATTGTGTGATAGATTGCTCTTTTCACTAATAACCACAAAGCAGGTAGAGGCATGGCAGACTAATTTGGTTTATATGTCCAGCTGTAAGGCTAGACACTGCATCATTCTTTTCAGAAACCAGTGACTTTAGGCATGTGGAACTCGTAGTCATGACAACAATAAACCAGATTCGAGTCTGAGTTTCAGCTCAGAAACTGCCTTGTCTCCATTACTTCCTGCTCATGACCTGACTTTTCTTACTCTCTGGGGCTGGGGGCTGGGGATTTATGAAAGATCTATTGAACAGGGCTCCAGTATATGTTTAATGCTTAAAATGTCTGGGTTGAAAGTTTTGCTTGCACAGATGGCTAAAGGCTGCAAGGAGAAAGATCAATCATTATTATAGCTAATGACATGGTTATGAGGGCATACCCAAAGGTGAGCTGAATTGGAAAATGGGAAAAGCAATGTGAAAAGAGTGACTTGGAAGCCTTCCTTTGAATAACGTAAAAGTAGCTACACGAAACACAAAATGTTGTTTTGAACACACGAGGGAATGATAGCATGATTCTGAGAGGACCTTGCCAAAGGGTGCAATGAATAATCAAAAATTGGTACACAAAGTTGCATGTATATGTGTATATGTAGTTTTTAAAATCAGAAGGAGTAATTAACAGATACTGTGGCAAAATCTTAAAGTGAACATTTTTAAAAAATCATTTTTATGGTAGTGTTATATTTTTTAAAGAATTATTTTGACTTAACTTTATTTATTCATTTATTTATTTATTTAAAACAGAGATGGACAGAATGAGAGAGAAAGGAAAAATGAGGAAGCAAGCCACCAGGTCCAGGACTTGAATCTTGGTCAATCATGTGGGAGTCCAGCACCCTTAACTACCACGCTATCTGCTGGCCCCTAAAAGTGAACATTTTTGTGTCCCTAGAGTTTAACGTGTTTAATAGTGACTACTTTCAGAGACAGCAGGGATCGCTGAGAAGAATACAATGCCTCTGGGTTCAATGGCCTCCAGTGCCTTACTATACCAAGTCTCTCAGTATTCAGCTGTAAAGAGAAATTACATAGTACTGCAGGGTTGTTGAGAGATGAAATGTGATAATGGAGGAGGAAGTTTAGCTCAGTGCCTAGGAGAGAGTAAACATCAGTGACAAGTAGCTGTCAATGTTGATCCTCTTGGTGGTGTTGCTAATAGTGTACGTCATCAATAGAAATCTCTCCTTCATGTGATTGCAATGGCTGAAATCGATTGTTACAGAGACATGATCATAGACGTTGGAAGATTCTTTTTTTCTTTTTTTTTTTAGAGATTTTCCAGCTTTACTCCTTTTCTCACATGATCTGGATTATAAGGAGGGTAGAAAATTAATGGCTGGACAAAGTAAGAAGGGCATGATGTGAACTGGCAACGTCTGGAGACTTTGTGCCTTTTTACTGACCCTCCCCCTGTTTTTAACAGGAAGTGAGAACTTTTTCATTTTTAAAATTTTTCCAGAGGGAGCATCCATCTGTCAGAGGGAAAAGGTGGGGGGGGGAGCGAAAGAGAAAATGAGAAAACATTCTTCCCCATGGGGAATGGTCACACTGCAACCTCTTATCCTCCACTCCTCCCTTCTTTCAGAATTTTCAGCACACATGCACATGTGCCTGGCATGCTTTTCCAGTCACCAGGTCCAGAACTCCAACCTTGAACCAGACTGGCCATCCAGATGCCTTAACCACCAGGCCACAGACTGGCCCAGAAATGAGAATTTTTAAGATCAATTTTGTTTCCTGTTGCTCAGTATATTGAATTAGTTTTCTGTGACTTTTTTTCTCTCCTGCTTTCCAGGAAGTTACTCCCACAAGCCAATAGGCAGAAACATAAGACATGGGTCAAACCCTAGATAGAAGCCAATGCTTCCTTTCTTCTCTGAGTACTGAGAAATTCTATGATCTACTTGTGCAGAGACTGACTTCATGATTAGTAACCAAGGTGCTGCCTGAAGGGCAGTTTTCCTCCATGACCTCATATAGCATGGGTCAGCATAGAGAAATATGATGAGTACACTTAGTACCTTCTAATTTGAGAAGTCATGAACCACAGCTGATTATGTATGTTTTCTCTTATTATGAGAGCTTAATGGTGTCACAAATAATTGAATTACTTTGCATTGTCCTCAGACTAGCAGTTTAATGTATAGTGATGCAAGATTATTTTCTGAGAGACATCATTGGGTCACATTTTTCTCTTGGAAAGTTTGGGAGTGAAATAAATTTTTGCATGTTCCACATTGCATGAAAGAGTTTGTTTATCTCCAAAAAAGAGAAACATAGTATTTTATATACTAAAATTAATTTTACATATACTTACATTAATTAAAAATAATGCATGATTAATATGAGAGAAATGTAAACACTAGCTCCTCGGACATTTGAAAATATGAAAGAAACATTTATAATTACCATATTGCAGAATAGAATAATTTAGTAAATAACTTTTTGGATAACATAGGTGTTATTGCAAAGTATAATTACATGCTTATATGGGACCATTACAATAACATTATTATCAAAACAGTCACTTTTCATGCAAAATGGTCATGCATTGATAGTTTTCCACCATCTTCTAATTACGTTGAGATAAAAGCCTAGCAAAAGTTTGAAAGATTTTCTGCAATTCATGAGGTCTCATATTTTTATAAATATTGGTCCTAATGACTCCAAGCTTTTTAAAGGAGTTTTAAAAGCTCAGGTCATTTTTTCCTAAGTTAGACTGTTTAGTCTATGAAGAAGATAAATCTTTTGAAGATTCAAAATCTATAAACATGCCTAGAGGAAATCATTGTCTTTCTAGGAGTTTCTTCCTGGAATTTTTCTCTCTGTTCAGTACTGGTGTATTTTTGTTATTGCTCACAAATGTTGCTGATAAAGGCATTTCAAGTAAGAGAATTGAAACAATGGAAAAATAAATCTATTCCTTAATATGTAACAGAAGGCCGATTCATCAAATGTGGCTTAATGTTTACAACGGGCGTAGCAGCAGAGAGCTCCAGTTTTTCCTGGGGAACATATAGGAATACTCATAACAAAAAGCCAGATTTTTTCCTTTTGGAATTCTCTCTGGTTCTTTCTTAAGTACTAGGGCAGAAGTGGTATCCAGGAGTACAAATACAGATGTAGTCAAAGTAAACTTTACTCGGGAGCTTGGTTACATAAATTTCTTTAAATGACCCAAGTTGGGTTTTGTTTGTTTGTTTTTGTTTTTGTTTTTTTTTACTAAGTATAACAGGTTGATTAATTTTGGTTACATAAAATCCAAGTTCTTTAATTCAGTAGCCATTTTTCTAAACTTGAGTGGGGACCAAAACATCGTATTACCTAGTTTGCAACAAACTTTCTGCAAAGTGAAAGATGCTAACTGTAAAGCTTCATCATAATACATTGTCAAGATTTGATCTACAATAGCTGGGCTGATTTATCTGTAGTCTGCATAGGTAAATGTTATAATATCATTTACTGTTCACTCACCTTTTCTCAAAGGCTTATTATTTATGTATTATAAATATGCTCCGAAAATTTTCAACAGCTTTTTTTTTAATCTCATTTACCTGTCTGGCATTATAACTGTTAAATGTGAAATGGATAGTTTCTTCCTTTTTTTTCTCACTGACCTTATCTTTTACATATTCTGATTATTCTTGAACCAGTAGCTTAAGGATAGATGCAAAAGTGATGAGAGTTTGATTTAGCTTTGACTTTTATTATCGGATACCCACAAGGAAATAAAGCTTTGATCTACTTCCTTGGAAAGTTAATCCCAGTGATTATGTGGAGATGTGTGCAGTGGTAGCTACAGGGATATACATCTTTAATCTCTTGGTGTTGAATACTTAATCCAGTTCAGATTCTTGGCAGGGAGATTTAAAGAAAGAACAAAATAATTACACTCTTCATGGGCTTTGTTTTGTAGAAGAATATTTGGTATTTCTGCTTGCTCTTTTACAGTTTAACAGTGATGTTTATGGAAATAAATTTGGATTTACTTGGAGCAATGTAAAATTTGATGAGTTTTGTGGTCCTTAAGAAGCAAACTTAAAGTATGTCTTTTATCTATAGGACAGTTTGGGCAGTGTTTTATTATTAAGCTTATTTATCTTATCAGAGTGAAGGCTGAATAGAGAATATGCTATTTCCAGTAGAACAACTTTATAACTAGTCTAGAATTGGAACTATTTTTTTAATGAATAAAAGCTTCATATATGGTTATAAACCATAATATGCTCATGAAGTTTAAATATCATACTGTTTCATTAAAAAATGTTTTTAAACCAAACACATTTACTTTTAAAAACACTACTCCATTTTGATTGAGAAAATATGAATTAGGTTAAAATATATTTAAGCCAGATGATATATATTAGCTTTCCATTTACATTACACATTATAACTAGGTAAAAAAAGGAAAAAAAAAAACTAAAAGCTCATCAATCTTAAACATTTCACATTCATGATGTTTTATTCTTGTTTAGGTTTTTTGTTTGTTTGTTTGTTTTTCTTTTTTTTTTTTGCCACAGAGCATGTATCCTCACTGGAGAAAGAGACAGAGAGGGAAAGTGAGAACGCATCCCTCAGGGAGGATGGCAAAAGTGCAATTACTTC
>NW_006209847.1:2398138-2406160 GCF_000334495.1 Tupaia belangeri chinensis | reverse complement strand
AACAGGACAATCCAACCTAATTCAGTTCATCTTGTCACCTAATCTTAAAAATAATTGATTATAAGAAAAATACAGTTGGAGCAAAGAGTACAGATTTCACTTTTGCCACTTACTAGATTTAAATAATTTTCAACTTGCTCAAATCTCTATGCTTCACTTACCTGCACAGAGGAAAAAATACCTATAAATAGTCAGTGATTTAAAATATTATCATATATCATTCTTTACATATTCTAGGTTGCATAAAAGTAAAACCAAATAATGAATGCTTTATTTTATACTTTCTCTTTTAAGTTTAGAATAATTCACAATGAGTGACAGACATACAGTTAAGATGCCATACAGTAGATATAGCAAGATAGTATCATATTGATAAGGAATCTCAGCAAAGAACAGTGTACAAATATCAAATGTGGAGGGAGTATAGACTTGCACCAGTATTCAGGAATTCTGTATAGAAGAACGAATACAGTCTACTACTTAATGTCAGTATGGGAGAGGCTGTGCTTATTGTTTGAGAAGAATTTTGTAGAGATGGGTCCCTCACTCATCTTATTAAGACTGAAAAAATAAATTAGGTGATTAATGGGAAACTGTATTTGAAAAGCATTAGAAATTATAAATGATAACCAATAATATAATTTTTATGATAATAAAAATTAAAGAAAATAAAAAGTTAAATTTGAGAAATATTTTTGAATTAGAACCAGCAGTTGGTGTAATGGCTATGTCGCTGGACTACCATGTAGTCGACTGTGGTTTGTGTCCCGGATGCAGTGGCTTAAAACTCACGTGGGGCACATATGCGTGCGTGCCCAAGATCCCAAGAGGAGAATGGAGGAGAAGGGATTGCAGCGTGACCATCCCCCCAGGGGAGTGATTTCTCGCTTTCTGTCTCTCTGTCTCGCTCTGTCTGTCTGGCGAGTGCATACGCCCTATAGCAAAAAAATTATATATATATATATATATATATATATAAATCTAGCAAAATATCCTGAATAGTATATGATCAATAATATATAAGGGGTCTTCAAAAGTTCAAGGAAAATGAATATTATGAAAACATTATGTAGATATTTCAAATATTTTTCTACAAAATAAACTGATAATTTAATTCTTCTACTCACAAACTTCTTAAAGTTTCCTTATACAAGGATTCTGAAAAGATCTAGTGTTCTCTGCTATGTCTACCTGCCAAAGAACGAGTACCTGAAGTATGAGAGACTTACAGATTATACTGAGATGTGGTTTGCCTTGATATTTTAGCTGAATCCTTGCTGTTGTACAGGGTTTTGTAACTGTCTTTATCTCACATGCTTCTCAGTTGCAAATCATTTTGCCACACCAGGATTCAAGTCCTTCCAGGCTTGACCCAGTCTAACTTCCTGAGAACCAACTTCCCAAGTTTAAGAGTTTCACTCACTGTCACAATACTTGAGATTATTAACATCAAATTCATTCCTTTAGAGTAAGTGGAATGGTTAAAGTATGAGTATGTTAATGGAAAGGGTGACAAATTAACATGCTAAATTCATTATCGATATAGGATTGTATTGTAGTATGGGGAAGCCCTGACTCATTTTCTCCCAGTTTCACATCCTCACCTACAAAGAAACTCTACTTCTTGTCTTGCTGCCTTTGACTGTTTATTAGACTGAGCGTTTCCACCTAGAGTGCTGGGGACTTGTGAACAAAGGAGTGAATGAAGCAGCACCCCAGGCTTGGTTCCTTCCAGGGTGAATTGGTCATGTAAAATATGTTAACTGGGGAAGAAAGGATTAAAATGGACCATTGACAGCAGGCGGGAGAGGGCACAATGGGAAGTTTAGACCACAGCTGTGTTTAGGGAGGGAACGTGCTAGTTGGATACTGTAGAGAGAGATCCGAAACAGCTATGTGGACAGAAGGAAAAGAAAAATACCAAGTGGCTGAAAGAAGGAGACCAAGGATATTGGGGCCAAGAGAGTGCAACACCAAAGACAGGCTGTTAACCCATCATTTTGAGTTTTCCTTAGAAGACATGGGAGCTATAACAGAACCAGGTGGAGGAAGGACACAGGGGATCTAAAAATGTTAAGTTTGATAAGACTTGATTTTAAAGCTGAAGGTGTAGACAAGGGAGGGATAGGAGGGAGGGATGTGAGCAAGAGGTGGGTCTTAATTTCTGAGCATTTCTGAGGAGTCATGATGTCAGCAGCGCAGGTGTAGATTCAACTTAGACACCCTGTTCTGGTGGGTAACACATATTTTCTTCTTGCACGGCTGGGTTAAATTACTTCCCCTAGGTCATTCAATTAATCATTTGGAGAGCAAGGAACAGAATCCAGCTCTCAGGTCTCTCATTTCACATCTGGAGCAGGCAAACCAGGCTTCTCCTTTCTGAAACACCTTCTTCATTTAAAAAAAAAAAAACATATATATGTATTTGTAAATCAATGATATTTTAACTCTTTGACAGAGATTTGCAAAATCCCCTTACCATGTGTGATTTAAAACTAGGATGGTGTTAGTATGTAAAAACAGCATAAATTGTTTTCTGGCTTATCTCTCATTCAAGAATTTAAAATATCTGTCAAAATTACTTTGATTTCCCCCTTCTAGATTTTAGGTTATTATTCTGAAAAAAAAAATGCATTACAGATCTGAGAAAGCAGTGCGTGTGTGGAGCTTAACTGCTGCATGACTGATTGTGTGATAGATTGCTCTTTTCACTAATAACCACAAAGCAGGTAGAGGCATGGCAGACTAATTTGGTTTATATGTCCAGCTGTAAGGCTAGACACTGCATCATTCTTTTCAGAAACCAGTGACTTTAGGCATGTGGAACTCGTAGTCATGACAACAATAAACCAGATTCGAGTCTGAGTTTCAGCTCAGAAACTGCCTTGTCTCCATTACTTCCTGCTCATGACCTGACTTTTCTTACTCTCTGGGGCTGGGGGCTGGGGATTTATGAAAGATCTATTGAACAGGGCTCCAGTATATGTTTAATGCTTAAAATGTCTGGGTTGAAAGTTTTGCTTGCACAGATGGCTAAAGGCTGCAAGGAGAAAGATCAATCATTATTATAGCTAATGACATGGTTATGAGGGCATACCCAAAGGTGAGCTGAATTGGAAAATGGGAAAAGCAATGTGAAAAGAGTGACTTGGAAGCCTTCCTTTGAATAACGTAAAAGTAGCTACACGAAACACAAAATGTTGTTTTGAACACACGAGGGAATGATAGCATGATTCTGAGAGGACCTTGCCAAAGGGTGCAATGAATAATCAAAAATTGGTACACAAAGTTGCATGTATATGTGTATATGTAGTTTTTAAAATCAGAAGGAGTAATTAACAGATACTGTGGCAAAATCTTAAAGTGAACATTTTTAAAAAATCATTTTTATGGTAGTGTTATATTTTTTAAAGAATTATTTTGACTTAACTTTATTTATTCATTTATTTATTTATTTAAAACAGAGATGGACAGAATGAGAGAGAAAGGAAAAATGAGGAAGCAAGCCACCAGGTCCAGGACTTGAATCTTGGTCAATCATGTGGGAGTCCAGCACCCTTAACTACCACGCTATCTGCTGGCCCCTAAAAGTGAACATTTTTGTGTCCCTAGAGTTTAACGTGTTTAATAGTGACTACTTTCAGAGACAGCAGGGATCGCTGAGAAGAATACAATGCCTCTGGGTTCAATGGCCTCCAGTGCCTTACTATACCAAGTCTCTCAGTATTCAGCTGTAAAGAGAAATTACATAGTACTGCAGGGTTGTTGAGAGATGAAATGTGATAATGGAGGAGGAAGTTTAGCTCAGTGCCTAGGAGAGAGTAAACATCAGTGACAAGTAGCTGTCAATGTTGATCCTCTTGGTGGTGTTGCTAATAGTGTACGTCATCAATAGAAATCTCTCCTTCATGTGATTGCAATGGCTGAAATCGATTGTTACAGAGACATGATCATAGACGTTGGAAGATTCTTTTTTTCTTTTTTTTTTTAGAGATTTTCCAGCTTTACTCCTTTTCTCACATGATCTGGATTATAAGGAGGGTAGAAAATTAATGGCTGGACAAAGTAAGAAGGGCATGATGTGAACTGGCAACGTCTGGAGACTTTGTGCCTTTTTACTGACCCTCCCCCTGTTTTTAACAGGAAGTGAGAACTTTTTCATTTTTAAAATTTTTCCAGAGGGAGCATCCATCTGTCAGAGGGAAAAGGTGGGGGGGGGAGCGAAAGAGAAAATGAGAAAACATTCTTCCCCATGGGGAATGGTCACACTGCAACCTCTTATCCTCCACTCCTCCCTTCTTTCAGAATTTTCAGCACACATGCACATGTGCCTGGCATGCTTTTCCAGTCACCAGGTCCAGAACTCCAACCTTGAACCAGACTGGCCATCCAGATGCCTTAACCACCAGGCCACAGACTGGCCCAGAAATGAGAATTTTTAAGATCAATTTTGTTTCCTGTTGCTCAGTATATTGAATTAGTTTTCTGTGACTTTTTTTCTCTCCTGCTTTCCAGGAAGTTACTCCCACAAGCCAATAGGCAGAAACATAAGACATGGGTCAAACCCTAGATAGAAGCCAATGCTTCCTTTCTTCTCTGAGTACTGAGAAATTCTATGATCTACTTGTGCAGAGACTGACTTCATGATTAGTAACCAAGGTGCTGCCTGAAGGGCAGTTTTCCTCCATGACCTCATATAGCATGGGTCAGCATAGAGAAATATGATGAGTACACTTAGTACCTTCTAATTTGAGAAGTCATGAACCACAGCTGATTATGTATGTTTTCTCTTATTATGAGAGCTTAATGGTGTCACAAATAATTGAATTACTTTGCATTGTCCTCAGACTAGCAGTTTAATGTATAGTGATGCAAGATTATTTTCTGAGAGACATCATTGGGTCACATTTTTCTCTTGGAAAGTTTGGGAGTGAAATAAATTTTTGCATGTTCCACATTGCATGAAAGAGTTTGTTTATCTCCAAAAAAGAGAAACATAGTATTTTATATACTAAAATTAATTTTACATATACTTACATTAATTAAAAATAATGCATGATTAATATGAGAGAAATGTAAACACTAGCTCCTCGGACATTTGAAAATATGAAAGAAACATTTATAATTACCATATTGCAGAATAGAATAATTTAGTAAATAACTTTTTGGATAACATAGGTGTTATTGCAAAGTATAATTACATGCTTATATGGGACCATTACAATAACATTATTATCAAAACAGTCACTTTTCATGCAAAATGGTCATGCATTGATAGTTTTCCACCATCTTCTAATTACGTTGAGATAAAAGCCTAGCAAAAGTTTGAAAGATTTTCTGCAATTCATGAGGTCTCATATTTTTATAAATATTGGTCCTAATGACTCCAAGCTTTTTAAAGGAGTTTTAAAAGCTCAGGTCATTTTTTCCTAAGTTAGACTGTTTAGTCTATGAAGAAGATAAATCTTTTGAAGATTCAAAATCTATAAACATGCCTAGAGGAAATCATTGTCTTTCTAGGAGTTTCTTCCTGGAATTTTTCTCTCTGTTCAGTACTGGTGTATTTTTGTTATTGCTCACAAATGTTGCTGATAAAGGCATTTCAAGTAAGAGAATTGAAACAATGGAAAAATAAATCTATTCCTTAATATGTAACAGAAGGCCGATTCATCAAATGTGGCTTAATGTTTACAACGGGCGTAGCAGCAGAGAGCTCCAGTTTTTCCTGGGGAACATATAGGAATACTCATAACAAAAAGCCAGATTTTTTCCTTTTGGAATTCTCTCTGGTTCTTTCTTAAGTACTAGGGCAGAAGTGGTATCCAGGAGTACAAATACAGATGTAGTCAAAGTAAACTTTACTCGGGAGCTTGGTTACATAAATTTCTTTAAATGACCCAAGTTGGGTTTTGTTTGTTTGTTTTTGTTTTTGTTTTTTTTTACTAAGTATAACAGGTTGATTAATTTTGGTTACATAAAATCCAAGTTCTTTAATTCAGTAGCCATTTTTCTAAACTTGAGTGGGGACCAAAACATCGTATTACCTAGTTTGCAACAAACTTTCTGCAAAGTGAAAGATGCTAACTGTAAAGCTTCATCATAATACATTGTCAAGATTTGATCTACAATAGCTGGGCTGATTTATCTGTAGTCTGCATAGGTAAATGTTATAATATCATTTACTGTTCACTCACCTTTTCTCAAAGGCTTATTATTTATGTATTATAAATATGCTCCGAAAATTTTCAACAGCTTTTTTTTTAATCTCATTTACCTGTCTGGCATTATAACTGTTAAATGTGAAATGGATAGTTTCTTCCTTTTTTTTCTCACTGACCTTATCTTTTACATATTCTGATTATTCTTGAACCAGTAGCTTAAGGATAGATGCAAAAGTGATGAGAGTTTGATTTAGCTTTGACTTTTATTATCGGATACCCACAAGGAAATAAAGCTTTGATCTACTTCCTTGGAAAGTTAATCCCAGTGATTATGTGGAGATGTGTGCAGTGGTAGCTACAGGGATATACATCTTTAATCTCTTGGTGTTGAATACTTAATCCAGTTCAGATTCTTGGCAGGGAGATTTAAAGAAAGAACAAAATAATTACACTCTTCATGGGCTTTGTTTTGTAGAAGAATATTTGGTATTTCTGCTTGCTCTTTTACAGTTTAACAGTGATGTTTATGGAAATAAATTTGGATTTACTTGGAGCAATGTAAAATTTGATGAGTTTTGTGGTCCTTAAGAAGCAAACTTAAAGTATGTCTTTTATCTATAGGACAGTTTGGGCAGTGTTTTATTATTAAGCTTATTTATCTTATCAGAGTGAAGGCTGAATAGAGAATATGCTATTTCCAGTAGAACAACTTTATAACTAGTCTAGAATTGGAACTATTTTTTTAATGAATAAAAGCTTCATATATGGTTATAAACCATAATATGCTCATGAAGTTTAAATATCATACTGTTTCATTAAAAAATGTTTTTAAACCAAACACATTTACTTTTAAAAACACTACTCCATTTTGATTGAGAAAATATGAATTAGGTTAAAATATATTTAAGCCAGATGATATATATTAGCTTTCCATTTACATTACACATTATAACTAGGTAAAAAAAGGAAAAAAAAAAACTAAAAGCTCATCAATCTTAAACATTTCACATTCATGATGTTTTATTCTTGTTTAGGTTTTTTGTTTGTTTGTTTGTTTTTCTTTTTTTTTTTTTGCCACAGAGCATGTATCCTCACTGGAGAAAGAGACAGAGATGCTTGTACTTGTTGGAGAGAGACAGAGAGGGAAAGAGAGACAGAAAGGGACAGAGAGAGACAGAGAGGGAGAGTAAGAAATCACCCCCCTCCCCCGAGATGTTGATGCAGCAGTCCCTTCTCTTCGTGATACTGGGCACATGGCCACGTGCTCGGTGTGCTTTTTAGGCCACTGGGTCCAGGACTTGAACTCGCCTTACCACCACACAACCTGCTGGTCTATATTCATGATGTTTTAATGTAGTAGATATACAAATTAATATCTTCTCCAATTATATTATTTATTGGTTATTATTAGTTGAACATAACTTTATAGTATTATCAACTGGACTGGGGAGAAATGTACACATGTTGGAATATTCACTTTGCAAGATAAATAATATGATTAAATGTATAAAAGACCTTGAAATAAAATAAAAATAAATACATTATTTATAAAATTTTGCTTCGTATTTGTATCATGCATAAGTTTAATCTTTTTTTTTTGCAGCTGTATTAGTTCTTTTTTTTATTTTTTATCATCATATCTTCTTCATATTACATTGGATTACATATAACTTTACAGTGTATTACATTGTTTCTTCAAAAGGGAATGCCATGCACATCAGTCAGTCCAGAGACATTAATCTCCCCACTTCAACATTCCATATCTTTTCTGTTTTCCCCAATCATTATCTTTATTATTCTAATTATTTTTATAAAACAGTCAATTGCTATTTCTCGTTTTGCTTGTAAAAATACTTTGCCC
>NW_006209847.1:2368132-2397887 GCF_000334495.1 Tupaia belangeri chinensis | reverse complement strand
CATGGCTGCCGCATAAGTTTAATCTTATACCTGTATGAAATTTCTATTAGATAACTTATTCAGCTATTTCTCTACATTCTTGGACCTATTATGACCTTTTATGCTGGAACTTAATTGTATTGAAAATATGAACTGCTAGTAAAATGATAACATTATTTTCATATTTCTATTAAATCTTCATTCTTCATTAAAGGCACTTGGAAATAGACCTGTTACAAATTAATATCAGAACAAGATTAGGAAAATCCGGCAGAGGTCTCACTCATTTATATAGTTTTGAATAAATTGGCATTAAAATAAATATTTATATAATTTGATTATTGCCATGGAGTAATGTTTGGTTACTGATATGTTAGTAGTTTGATAATAATTGAAATTCAGCCATCTATGTTAATTCATCACAGAGGTGGCCTTTTCTTTTCCCTTCCTTAAGAAGTGTAGTTCTGTGATTGAGGCCCCTCTATTTTTTGACTATTCTAAAAAATTTTACCAAAGGGCTTGTATGCTTCTAGAGAGAGACACAGAAAGGGCGAGAGCATGCTTTCTTACCAGAGAGAGATAGATAAAGAGTTATAAAACACCCTTCAATGGGCTGCGGTCATCCCGCAATCCTTTCTTCATCTCTCCCTCCTTAGGAATTCTGGCACAATGCACCTGCACCCAGTGTGATTCTCAAGCCAGTAGGTCCAGGACTGAATTACTTGGTTAGCCATGATGCTGCCCTGACCACCAAAACAGAGCTGACCCTGGGCTGAGCCATTTTTTATTATTTCATAAAAATTCTCATATCAAGGGAAATAAATTTTTAGTTTTTTTTTTTTTTCTTCATCAAAAAGAATGAGAGAGAGACAGGTACCCTTGACAAGAATCTTGCCATGCAGTAGCCCTTCCCTAGCCTTCCAGCCATCCAAGATTTTGAATGCACCTGTGCTTATGCTTGTCATACTGGGGTCAACACCGGATCTGGACTCAGGTCTTCCTATACGGCTACAGTTTTGAGTAGTGCTGTTCTACTACCTGTGCCACAATGGCTGGGCCAAATGATATAAAATTTAATTTTCAGAATTTTGTCTTGGTAATGAATAGGATGGCAACTGGGATATCACTGAATAAAAATTTCTGGGTCATTTGGGAGAAAACGTGTTTTTCATCTTATCAAGACATACTTTTTAAGGAATTCTTGAAACACTCCCTAGCAAACAAATGTGTCAATATTTAAATGTATCCAAACAAGAGTTTTTATAGAATTTCTAAAGGATTTTCAGTGTGGACACCTATAAATTAAGAATACACTGGAGGGTATACAGTTTTATAGATATTTCTAAAGGAAGAATACAACTAGGTGTTCAAGTTGCATGAGTTTTGTTTTGGTTTAAACTGGATCGATAGAATGTTCTGGCATTAGATAGATAGGATAAATTCTGTCTGTAATGAACTCTCAATATTTCTTGGTTGCTATAGCTTTGTTTCCTGTGCTTTACCTACTCTGCTCAATGGCCGTTCATAGAGGTGAGTGACCTTGGTACTTCCATATTTATTATCCAGGAACTTTCCCCAAACTAGAGAATAAAATGCTCAAGCATAACCATTCATTCGACATAAAACCCACCCTTCCATTTCCTATTTGAAACTAAACAGTAGGTGACACCTAGCTGAGGAAAATTTTTCCTTCTCTTGATCTGTACCCACAGCTCTCTGAACACAACCTACGTGACAAGTGTGTGGTGGTCGCAGGGGGAACCAGAAGCTTGTACGGAGAGGAGTCATCATGTATGAACAAGAAAAACAAGTGGCCAGGTAAGGAAGATTAACCTCATTTCTAGAATATGTTTCCTCAACACAAAAGGAAACATCATTTTATTGATTAGGTGGCTGTGAATCCCTTGTCACTGAGCCTCTGGAGTCCCAATTTGTGGTGGCTATTTGGATATTTTTCTCCTGGTAGTCTGGATACTGCAAACTCTTTAGTGTGCCTAGATTTCCAGGTCAACTCTACAAGTATTTAAATCAAAGAGGGGTCCAAGGATCCATGTGGGACCCAGAACTGTTTGTGGCTGACACATGGTGAGATAAGGAGCTGGGCGAGTTATCAATCAGCCAGGTTGCTAAGCACACTGTTTAGTTCACCTGATGTTTTTTATGTTGTTAGACTTTCTTGATGATCTCCTGGCATGCTGATAACAAACAGTTCAAAGACAGGCTACTATAAGTAACAGCTATTTAGATCTTTCAGACTTTGTGTAGATGTTAAAAATGTGCAAATATACAAGTACTTGATGTGAAAAATGAGTATTTGCTTATAAAATTGGAGAGCAGCCTGGGGGTAGGGGGTCAAAGAACCCGGGTCTTGTTTAGACTCTGCTACTAACAAGCTGAAGTGAATCATTTAATCGCTCAAATATCCTCCTTCATGAAATAATCTGGAATTGTTCTGGGTTACTTATTTCAATAAAATGTAACAAATTTAAAGGAACCAAGTACTCTGAAACCTCACGTTATTGCATCTAGACCCATGTTGTTCGCCTATTAAAAGTGATTATGTGGTCAGCCTGTATGTGGTGGTTAAAGTGGCTGGATCCTGTACCTAGTGGCCTGAAAAACAGGCCAGGTACATGTAAATGCATGCCTCAAATCCCAAAAGGATGGAGAAATGGAGGAGGAGGAATTGTGGCATGACCATTCCCTTGGCAGCTGTTTTCTCACTTTCCCTCTCTCTGTCTTTCCCTCTTACCCAAGTGACCACATGTGCCCTTTGGAAAAATTTAAAAACAAATAAACGAACAAAAGTGTGAATTAAATGAGAGTACAAGTGCTAAACCTATTAAAAACTTCACTTAGACACCCCCACCACTCTCATCCCTTGAATGGTTCCCATCCTTAAAAACATACTTTGGCATTCCAAAAACCCTCCTTCTTGTGGCCATTGTGTATCTTCATTGCTAATAACAATGTTCTAGGCTTCAACCTGTGACTTAAAAAATATATGTTAGTCAAAACCTCATTATTTCCATGTCACCTTTATGAAGAACCATGACAACATCCATTTTTTCTTTTGTACAATGCTGCATAACCTAGCAACCTTTAATCTGTAGAAGAATACATTAAAAGTGACAATTTTTCTACACTGCTGTGTATGCTAAAATCTTACTCATTTTTGTTCATGACAAAAACAATTTAAGTACATGTTGGAGAAATTTCGATGATAGTTCAAACAGGATCTTTTCCATGAGGTGAACAAAACCCAATGCAAGCTATTAAAAACAAACAAATAACAACAACAAATCTTAGGGAAATGTATTTTCCTAGAAATAGAAATGACATTTCATGTAGGTTGTTTTGAGAGATGCTTGTAACTTTATCAAAATTAACATATGTGAATATGTGAATTTGTTCCTTTTAGTTAAATAGATGTATCAAGCTAGTCAACTACTGTCATTCTAATTTGAGTGGTGGGCAGATTTTTTTCAGAATATGTGTGTGTTTTTGTTGTCACTTTTGTCCTCTTCACCCTCTCAATAATTTGTGACCATCCTTTGGGTCTGGTGCAAAGGAGGCCTTCTTTAGCATCTCAGATGCCTCTACAATATTATGGGCTTCAAAAAATTCATGGAAAAAATAAAATTAAAAGACAAGTTTATCTTAGCACAAAGGTGTTTTAAATCCATGCATAGTTTTTTTTCATAATATGTATTTTCAGTGAACTTTTTGAAGACCCACTTTATAGTAGAAGCTAGTATTTTTTCCAATTCCTCTTCCCCCTATGCCCTGTAAATCAAAGCTGGCTGTGATGCCAGAATTCCTCTTACACCACATCCTTGTTCTTTTGTTCTTACCTTTCCTTCAAGAGCTTTTCACCTAAATTGCCCAATTCCTCTTTGGAATTCACATTCCTCTTTCATATTGACATTGAAAGTTGATAAGCTGTTACAGGCTTTATTCACTGGTGTATTTTGGTAAGGTAGGGGATCAATAAATATTGGTTGAATTGAATTATTGAAATAACCATTTGCAAGGGGCTGGGTCTGTTGCTTCTTTCTTTATATTGTTTCTTAATACTTCACCTGGTTGTGTTTGCTGTCTCTTTTAGATTTTCATAGCACTTTCTTTGACCCTATCTTGTGACATTTACTGAGTACTATTATGATAAAAACACAAGCTTTGTGGTCAGTCAGAAGTTTTAACCCTGGCTGCTACCTCACTATTGGGTCATTGGAAAAGTCATGACTCATTTATGCATAGAAAAACATAGAAACATATGTCACGACATTCCCAGTGACCTAATATATAATCTTGAGCAAGTAGCTTAATTTCTCAAGGGCCCAGTTTTTTCTATCAAGTGAAGATGATCATGTCTACCTCATTAAGTGTTTTTTTTTTTAATTTTTTTTAGAGAGGTTTTTGCTATAGGGCATGTGTGCTCGCCAGAAAGACAGAGACAGAGAGACAGAAAGTGAGAAATCACTCCCCGGGGGGATGGCCAGGCCATAGTCTCTTCTCCTCTTGGGATCTTGGACACGCACGCACACGTGCCCGGCATGAATTTAAGCTACTGCGTCCGGGACTTGAACCACAGTCAACTACATGGGAGTCCAGCGACATAGCCATTACGCTAACTGCTGTTCCCCTCATTAAGTGTTTTAAAAGATTACATGGGATACTATGTGTGCAAAGTGCTTTTCTTTTAGTAAGTATAATAATAATAATATATAACATTATACTATTATAATATTCTATAATGCTAATAGCAACAAATACTTGTTTTACATGCCAGGCAGTGTTTTAAATTCTTTGCACATATTAGCTCATAAGGTCCACACAACCCCACAGTGAAGTAGGCATTACTGTCCCTGTGGTAAACATGAGGGAACTAAGACGCAGAAGGATTAATTATCTTTCCAATGTCACAGACCTGGCAAGATAGAGGAGGAGTCAGGGTTACATCCAGGGTGTTTGATTTAGTCCCTTTGTTATTCAGTCTTCCAGTACTTGTGCATTGTCCTCCACTCCCTATTTCCAGAAAGAGTATAATGTAATGGGAAGTCATGAAACTTGAGTTTTATTTCTAGATTTTCAGTAGCTCTTTACTCTTGCGTGAGTCATTAATTTCTTTAGGCCCTAGTTCAGTATTCTTATCTATGAAATAAAGAATGGGATAGCAGGGACCAGGAGTTAGTGTAATGGCTATGTCACTGGACTCCCGTGTAGTTGACCACGGTTCACGTCCTGTTTCCCTCTGTCTTTCTCTGTCTGGCGAGTGCACGCACCCTATAGCAAAAACAAAACAAAACAAACAAACAAAAAACAATGGGATTGTAAACAATCTCTTTTTAACTCTCCAACTTTGCTTTTTAATTTAAATTTTATTTATTTATTTATTTTTTAGAGAGTTACATGTGCTCGCCAGAGAGTTAGAGAAATACAGAGAGACAGATAGCGAGAAATCCACCCCAACCCCACCAGGGAGGATAGCAAAGCTGCAATCCCTTCTCCTCCATTCTCCTCTTCAGATCTTGGGCATGCATGTGCCTGGCATGAGTTTTAAGCTGCTAGGTCCAGGACTCAAATTTCAGTTGACTATGTGGGAGTCCAGCAACCGAACCATTATGCCATTTACTGGTCTCTAACTCTCCAACATTTTTATCTTTTGGATATTGCCCTTTGTTCCAGGACTGTCAGTCACATGACCAGTGTTCCCCTACTCCCTCCACCACAGGGCTTCCAGAGTTTTCCATTTCCCCAGCTGTAGTTTATGTGCAGGATTGAGGACTTAAACTAAACAGGATTAGAACAGTGTGTGTATGAAAACCATGTGTAACCAGGGGAAAGCAAGCCATTCTTTATGTTTGAAATACATACACTGAAAAAATCATGAAGGTGGAAAACTACCAGAGACTATTTCTGCCACCAGATGAGACTGAATCCAACACAAAGAAAGCAGACATAGGAAGTTGGGGTTTCAGTGAAAAGAGAGAGAAATTGTGACCATACATTATGAAAATTATATTGGTACCTGAATTCAGCTAAATGTGAAGCCAGTCTACCTCTGTCCTTTTTTCTTTTTTTTTGCTGTTACAATCTAATAAAATTCTTTCTTCCCCTAAAACTAGTTTGAGTTGGCTTCCTATCACCTATTAGAAGAAAAGTTCTTATTCACACAGATTTAAAGATGTGATTCTCTTATAACTCTTAACATCTGGTAACCATAAGTCCCAGAAGTCTAAAGTGATATCCTTTTGAACAGACATTCAATGAATATTCTTTTCAGATAATTTACTTAATTGTTCAACCTGAAATTCAGAAAGAAAGTAAGTATTCCTGAGATCAGGAGCATAGACTTTTGACTTTTTTATTTATTTATTTATTTATTTATTTTTAAACAGAGCCTTTTCCCATAATGATCCTTTCACTGCAGGTGCCTGATTGGGACTATAGGGGCATACTATCATACCCAGCTCTTTTAGACAAGGTCAAACTATGTTGTCTATGCTGACCTTGAGCTTGTGATCCTCTTGCCTCAGCCCCTCAGTACTTGGGATTATAGGTATGTGTCACTGTGTTTGGCTTTCAGGTTGGGCTAGAAACTGAACCCAAGCCTCCCATGAGGCCTTGGTCTGCAGAGTAGCAGCATCTGAACATTGTGTGCAACTACGGCTAGGCCTCAAATGACTTTTACAGTTACTGGAGATGGACTATTTAGCTAATGATATAAAATAGTTTAAAACCAGTGTTTTATTGGCTTAGAAATTGTTCCCAAACTAACTTCTCCTTATTTGGAATTATGAAAATAAAAATGTGTGTTCTTTGCTGGGCACAAGTATGAATCCATTCTTGAAATAACAAGTAAACTAAAAGGTGAAACTGTTAAGGGATAAATAGGATGTAAAGGGAGTCTTTAATCATTGCCCGTATATAATAATAAGGGTCAGAAAATTAAAGGGGGCTCTGGAAAGGAAAGGGAAGAATGACTCCCTCTTTCAGGATTGTATCCATTCTGCATTAGATACAGCCATATTAGCCATATCCACATCGCAATGTCATAGTAACAAAGATGAATATCCAAATACAATGTGTGAGCAGCACATAAGGATATTAAAAATTAATTCTGACTTGATAAATAGGTATATATATACCTAGTACTTCTATATTCAAATGTAGTCATGTACCTAGAGCCACAAGGAGTGGTCTGATCTGTAATTTTCCATAAAGTGAATCTTCCAAAAAGATAAAAAGATCTCTTAAATATGCAAAATGCTTTATGCATTATCTCATAATCCTCTCAACAGAGATAAATAGTATCACTCCCATTTCATAGATGGAGAAATTGAGAGAGAGTTTAAATTACTTGCTCAAAGTCTCACATCTAGTAAGTAGTGCTAGTCTTTCTGGCTTTAAGTGCTCATCTTTAATTACCATACTATGCTGCCTCTCCCAGATCTAATTAGTTTTAATGATAAAAATACTGAGATGTCACCTCTTGGAATTTAAAAAAAAAAAAAAAGGGAGTAAATAGTTGTCCCAAAAGAGTGTAATATTGTAGGAATAAGAGAGGACTAGGTATACCATACTTTGGAAAACAGTCAAGTTATAAACTTGTAGGGAGCTAATATTGGAAGAAAAAAAAAAAGTTAAAACACACATCCCCTTCCCAAAAGTGATAAATCCTTTCCATTTACTGTGACTCGGTTCATTTCATGTAAATTCTGTGTTTAATATGAACTCATGGTTTCATAGCTCAAACCTGCTTGGCTGCTAGCATCCTCCTTAGGGCTCTGCCAGGCAGAAAGTGAGTGACGCAGCCAGCAACAGCAAGCAGTGCCTGCTGCAGCCTGCCACATGGAGCTGCTGAAATGTAGCAGCAGATTTAGTGTTTCCTGTAGAGGCTTTCTGAGAAGGAAAGTTCCCAGCTTGCTCATATGTGACTAGCTTATGTTTCCATAATGCCTTGAACCATGGCTTTTTAGGGGTCATTTTGTATCATAAACATGGCTTCTACTCTATAGGGAATCCACTGCATTCATACAGCTGTGCTTCTGGAAACAAGACATTTGATTTTTAAGTGGGAAATATTGCTTTATTAACTTACAAAAAGACTTTCCCAAATCATGCAAAACATTAGGGCAGAGTTTGGTGCAATGTTCAGCCATTTTTTGAGGTGACAGAGATGAGGTAATGCTTACTGATGATATAAAGCTTTAAAGGACTTTGAAATGTGGGAGGTCTTTGTAAGAATGCACAAGGAACTCCAGATAGCAAAATACACATGGTGTTCATTGCTCACATCGTCTGAGACCCAAGCACAAAGAGTGATGGAATCTCTTGGAGCTAGAGATTGGTTCCTGATGGCCTCACCCCAAAGGGTTACATATGCATTGGGGAATAGCTTCAGTGTGATTGCATATGTGGTTCCTTTCTATGACGTCAGTTGAAGAGCTGACTCAACATTACTGAGCATTGGGTTTTAAAAATTCAGAAGGTGCGATATTTCCTCTTTCCTAGCTAAATGCATTTATTTAAGCTTCTATTATGAATGAGGTTATGTGAAAAATATTTGCCCTTTTTACCTAGCATGTGTGTTGCTAAACTGAGACATTATACTTTATTTTTATCAATTATATTTATTTTTCATCAATAACATTTAGTAACATTCATTTCATTATTAGACATATGGTATATTTCCATCTCCATTTAACATTCAGTACATTTTATCTCTTTGCTTTGTTTACTGCCGATTACCTTTACTAAAATATAAGCACCTCGAGGAGACAGAGGATGGAGTTTTGACTATTCTATCCATTGCTAAGTCCTAAGCACCTATAATCATGACTGGTTCAGTTAGGATTTTAATATGCTTCACATACATGAGTAGGGACTGTGCTAAGGGTTTTATAGGTATATCTCTTTACATCTTCATATCAACCTATGTAAGCATGTCATATTTCCATTTTACTGATAAGGGAATGAGGCTTTGAGAATGTAAGTAAATTTCTCATGGCCACATAGCAGATAAATTACAAAGCGTGGGTTCAATGGTAGGATTCTGTCTCCAAACTCTGTGATCCTAATCTCTGGCTTATACCCTCCTAGGCAGTTCTATATAAAACCCTAGTGCCCATAACTACAATATCTGGCTTTCTTCTTGATAAAGAAAATCTCATTGGTGAGAAGGAGAGTCTCCAGAATTCCAGTTGTGTCTGTCTCTAAACAAAGTCATATTTTGTCAGAGTTTCTGGGATGCATCACTCTCTTTGCCACAAAAGGCTGGGAACGAGATCACTACTTCAGGGTTTCTCCTTCACACACCTGACCGACAGCGACACACCTACCTAGAAGAAAGAAGCAGGCCTGTTGTGAAGCATTAAGAAATCATTCATGGCTCTGTCTCTCAATTTCTTTATTTGCCTGGGTGTGTCTTGCATTCTTAAACATGCACAGGTTTGAACAGGGCATGTTTGTGGTTTGAGCTTAAAAGGAAAGGAGAGGAAAAAAGGGTTGAAGACAAAACAAGGTAAATAAAGACTGTGTATTTCCAACACTGGGGAAGAATAATGTTCTAAAAGCAAATGTTAAAGTGACATATCTATAAGTTACCCTCCTTCTATGACAGGAAAAAAACTCATCATAACCCTGCACCAGAAGGTGCTGCCAAGTCCTCCTAGAACCCTGCAGTCTTGAGCTTCCCATCAGCCACTTGCCACGGTGGTTCTGGTGCTCTTGGTCATTCTTCTTTGTCCCTTGGCCTTTTGTTCAGGGTTTTGCATCTCTTTAGGATAAGTCTGAGAGATGATTCAAACATACTAAAACACATTTATGAGGCCAGCAGGTTGTAGGGTAGTTAAGGCACTGGGCTCCCACATGACCGCTTGTAGTTCAAGTCCTGGAGCTGGGAGCTTGGAAATCTCACTGGGCATGTGCATGTACTTTAATCTCTTTGAAGGTCGAGACTTAATTTTAATATTATGTGACATTTAGTTTATTTAACCTGAACCGAATAGTTAAAAGTTTCGTGTTAAGATCTGAAAATGGGACTTGTGATTGGAGGGTAGGTGAAAAATAGAATAGACATAGAAGTTATTTCTTTATTTCTTTTATTTAAATTGGATTTCCAGGGACTCAGGAGCCTTTGACTGGTAGCATGGTACAATACTGTGACTGTCAGGACTGACTGCCCGTGTCCCCGAGGAGTTTTTAAAAATTGCTTGGAGAGACCCTAACCAAATTAAAATGGAATCTCCAGAAGTGAGTGTTGGGCATTGAAATGATGTAAAAGTTCCCCAGGTGACTCTAATATGCAGCTAGGGCTGAGAGCCTCTGTGGAGTGAATAAGAACTGCAGGCTTTGGATCTGAAGGGGCTGTCTTTGAATTTCCAGCAGGCCACTTTTTTGCTAAGTGACAATGGACAAATTTTTGATGCTTCCTGAACTCATGTTCTTACCTCAAGAAATAGAGACAGAGTGACTTCATTGGAAGATCACTTTAAAGATAAAATGAGAAAACATATGTGATATAGCTAGGATAGTACTTAGCATATAATTGGTGTTTAATAAATTAGGGTTATTATCACTATCATCATCATTATTAGGCTTGGAAAAGATCATCATTTTTATGTGTAAGCATTGCATAGTAATAGAGAAGAACAGACACCCACTAGAGACCACTCCAGCCATCTGCTCTGTGCCAGACAGAATATTGTACTGTGATTATTTCCACTGCTTTATCCAATCTAGTTTTGAACCACAGTGCTGCAATAATCAAAAGTATACTAACAGGTTTCTAGAATGGATAAAGAGTTCTCAATGTTAAGACACTTCTTTTAACATTTAGATGTAGTATATTTATTTTAGTTCTAATTCTGTTATTCTAAATTTGCAATAGAATAACGTAAGTGCACTTACAATATGCTAAAATAGTTGAAGCACGTATATTATCCTATTGCATTTTCTCTTCATCTCTCTTTGGCAAAATCAAAAACCAAATTTTCTCAGTATAATATTTTCAACATAGGTAAGAAACCATACTACATTGTAGGTAGGTCTTTGAATCACAACTGGCTCTTGAACATAGTGCCATAGAATTCCACTCTTCCATGTAAGCCAGCCATTTCATTAGCTAGAGAATTCAGACTGGATTAAACCCATCAATTAAAAAGATCAAAAACCCATTACTGTAGTGGGTAAGGCCCATTTGAATTTTGAATAATCTTACACAAAATAAATGCCCATATGACAGTTGAATTGAGATGTAATACTTTGTACTTTCAACAGAAAAATAGTAACTTTCCTAACAATGACTTGTGTAATTAAAAAAAGTCTATAAATATTCCAAGAAGAAAGGTTAATATCGGTTTTCTATATCCTAGGAATGCAGATACACTATGGCTGTGTTAGGTGACACCAAGGTTCTCATAGTGTTTCTTGGAATCATTCATGACTTGTATCCAACCCATGGCTCTGCTATTTCTGAGATCTCTCTCCAATATTTTGCTTTTCCATTACTATCCTGGTTCTAATCTTCATTACTTTTTGCCTCTTTATCTATAGTCTTTGTCCCTGCCAATATATCCCATACAATGAATGCAGATAACTCTTTTTGCCCTTTCATTCCCCTAATACAATTCTTTAATAACTACTTGCATTTCTAGTAAAATCCAATTCACGCACAGCAAATGGAAAAAGTTCAATTTAATTGACTTTGGATACAAACAAATCTGGATTTGCATCCTGGCTTTTTGGTTTTTAGTTCTGTGAAATGAGGGTATTAATTTTCTTCTGTAAGCCTGTTTTGTTGTTCTTGAAATAAGAATAAAAATAATTATCTGAGGGTACAAACAGGCATTGAATGGAGTAACTTCTGCAGACCACCTGACACATCTAGAAAGCTCGGTTCATAGCAGTCACTTTCTCTGACCCCCTGATTCCAACCTGACATGCTGTTTCACTTCCATTTCTTGCCATGATGTCTCTGTCCCTCACACGTATAGTCTTCCTTCCTGTCTACTCTCACGGTATATATATATCATCCATTCTTTTGCTTCTATGGCTTTATTCATCTAATTCTCTTTGCCATACTATCTTTTTCTTGGTTTCTAACCAGCTCTTCTTTTACCGTTTCCTAAGACTCCCCGCTAGTAACCCTTGTCATACTTTTACTCAGATGTTTTTATCCTTCCTTCAGATCCATTCTAGGGAGGTGTTTGCATTCACATCCTCCACTGATTCTGAGCCCCTTAAGGACTGGAAGAGACCATTTCTTACGTTGATTTGCATATACCATCTTCACACCTTTCTGACAATCTATCAGGATTTCATGTGAAGAAAGCATTTAAGGGAACCAACAGTTAGCGTAATGGCTATGTCGCTGGACTCCCACGTAGTCAACCGCAGTTTGCGTCCCGGACCCGGTGGCTTAAAACTCATGCTGGGCGTGTGTGCATGCGTGCCCAAGATCTCTAGAGGAGAATGGAGGAGAGGGGATTGTGGCATGGCCATCCCCCCTGGGGGGTGATTTCTCTCTTTCTGTCTCTATGTCTCTCTCTGTCTGTTTGTCTGGCAAGCGCACGCGCCCTAGAGCGAAAACCTCTCCAAAAAAAAAAAAAAAGCATTTAAAAAAATAATGAATATATTAATCATTTAACAATTTCATCCTATGGTTGAAACTATAACATTGGGCGTGGTGGCACCTGCCCTATGGCGAAACTATAACATCGATATAGGTAAGGTAATAATAGTGTGGTCATTAATTACATAACTAGAGAAATTCATCAAGACCACTTAGAATAAGTAACTACTTCTCAGAGAAATAATCTGAATAAAACTCTGCTGTTAGAAAAATCTTTAATAGGACTTGGGGCCTAAAGTACATCCCAGCAAACTCACAGCTCTAGGATACTCAAGAACACTAAGATTAAGGCAGCAGAGAAGGAACAAAAGGCAAAATGAAATGGAGGCTAAGGTGCTCATGACCTGAGCATATGGCTAACTCAGCTGTGCTTACTCTGGCCCACTGAAGCCCAGAGGACAACCTTCTTTTCCTTCACGCTGTTCACATTGGCCAGTAGAGAACAGAATAAATAGAGGAGAGGACTCAATTTTGAGCTTAACATAAACCACTAAGTACTCATATCCCTCTGTAGCTTATATTAATCATGCCTTTTTTCTTTCATTTGTTTATGTATTTTATGTGTAATAGATCTATGTAAATCCTATACACTGATTATATACCAATGTTCCTCTGCCATATTTGATTATGATCTTTAACTTACCCATTTCAGAATAAAAGTGGGCCAGCCAGTGGTATGGTAGTTAAGGCTGCTGGATCATACATGGCCTACCACTTGGTTTGAGTCCCAGACCCAAGGCTTGAAATATATGCTGGACATGTGTGCATGTGTGCCAAAGTTCCCTAGAGGAGAATGGAGGAGAAGAGACTGTGATGTGGCCAATCCCCTTGGTGAGATGCTTTCTCACTCTCCCTCTCTACCCTTCACTGGAAAGCACATGTTCCTTATTGCAAACCTAAAAAAAAAAAAAAGGAAAAAAAGTGTTGATAATATAATTATTCAGTGTTTCCACACTGAAAAGCAATTTTTGTTGTTGTTTTTCTGAATTTTCATTCATACTTAGCTGACAAAGTGACCAGGGACTGCAGGGAATCCTGGGACATGGGACTTGTAGTGTTAAAACTGAGAGTCTTCAGAAAACTGGAAATCTTGGCCTTACAGTACAATGTTTTTCAACTTTTCAGAGACAGATGTGTTGTTCCTTTCCACAAAGTACTTGCAATCTTGATGAGGAAATAGGACACATGAAAACAAATACAAGACCATTCAGTGGGAAAGAAATCTAGCATCAAAGTGTGTGACGAAAACGAAAGAGGTGTGCTCTATTAGAACTGGGGGTGGGAGGAGGTTGGTGAAAGGAAAGCTCCTTTGCAAAACTGAGCCTCAAGTGGAAATGTCAGATAGGATAGAAGCTTAGCAAGGCAAGAAGAAAGGGATGAGGGATGAATGAAAATGAGACATGCTATGAGTATTAAACAATATAAAGTGAATTACCTGGGTCTTGCCCTATGACTTAGTGATTAGGGAGCTAAATTCCACGAGACTGAATACACAGTTTGAATCTCAACCCCAGCAGCTTGAAAAATATGTTGGGCCTGTGTTGGCAAGCCTTAAATCCTGGATTGAAGATAGAGGAATGCAGGAGAAGGGATTGCAGTATGACTATGTCTCATTAGGGGATGTTTTCTCCCTCGCCCTCCCTTTCCTGGGTCTCTCTGGTGAGCACACATGCCCTCTGGCAAAAATATATTTAAAAAAGAATGAATGAATGAATGAAATACCTGATCTAGGGCTGGTGCAGAAATTCAAGTTGTGGATACACACTCAATAAAGTCTGTCATAATGAAGTCCATGGAGCATGCAGTTTGAGGTAACTTTTTGTCTAGCCTTCCAGCATTTACCTGAATAATTGAACAGTGGCTGTAATTAAAATTTACATTTGACTGCTGAAATTTCTCAAAAGGATAATTTATGCTTCTCATAGAATAAACCAACATATGGTTACTAGTACACATACATTTTAAATGGGGTGCCATTATGCAGTGAGTCAGAGCAAAAGAGAGCATCTACCAGGAAGTGTTTGGTGCAGTTACATACTCTGCAGCAAAACCAAAGTTACAGAAAAAAGAAGTTTCAGCACAGGAAATAAATAACTGCTCTTTTCAAATGGAGTTTGCCCTTTCTGTGATATTGACAGGCCAAATGTTCAGCTCACAGGAAGCATCCTTGCCATTTGTTTTCTGGCATCTCTGCAAGTTATTTGCCTTCAGTTTCAGCAGTTGCATTATTTTTCTAATCTTTTTCAATTAATATACCTTTTGCATCATAGAAGAAATGAAACAGAAGAGGAAGATACACGGGAATGACATTCCATCTTTCCTGAAGAACAATTTTCCTGTCAAAAATTCAAGAAGAAGAATGTGAGCTATATATTTTTTTTTTCTTCATTTGTTGCCAGTCCCTACTTAAAATTCAGATGAACTGTATTTTCTGTGACTGGTTTTACTTCAATATAAACTCCGTACAGGATTCCATTTTCTTCTTACCACTCCTTCCCTCACCTCAAAAGCCAGCACTGGTTGTACAAAAGGGAAAAGAGAACTCTGCTTCTCAGAGTCAGCAGGCTTGGCCCAGCCAAACCCTTGGCCCCTAGAAAGCCCACCCTTTCAGGAGGAAATCAGATCCTCTGGCAAAATAGGTGAAGAAAATGAAGCAGCTGTTAAAACATTTAGTCTGTTTTTCTCCTCAACCCCTGCTGGTCCCCTTGCATCCCAGCCTCCTCTCCCACGTGATCTTTTCCATCCTTGGCTTCTGGGCTGGAAGCGCAGGACCCTCCTCTGGAGAGAGGATAGGAACCGGGACATTCAGGCCTCCGCATCCTCAGTCATCTTCCGCCTCTCACCCTCCTTGCCACATTCCTGGAGGATAGTCGAAAGATTGATTGGATGATTTTTTGGCAGCTATTTGCAGAGCCTGCAGCCACAGCTTGGTTTAATTAGGGAATCAGAGCGTTTCTTTTATGTAGGTCACATCAGGTTTTGATTCCAGATCTCATATAGCTATAACCTTTCTAAAAAGTCAGAAATACATGTACAATTGGAAGAAGATTTTTGAGTTTGTTTTCCTCCATAATTCTCACCAGAGTCATTTATGCTTGTGTAGCTGTTGTCTCTTTCTGTCTAATTATCAGAATAAGGATGGCTATGAAGTCCTTTTTAATTTTTTTTTTTTTCAATGCAGCTCCTGTAGTCTGAAGCATGTATGTCCATATTGTTAGCCAACTTATTAGCCAAGATCTGGGGATGGTGTGAGGGTTGATAGTCCTTTTACACTCGAACAATTTAATAATTTCCCTTTCTATGGAATGTAATACTGAAGAATTTTTTTGAGGAGAATGGAAAAAATAATTACCCAGTTAATCTTTGAGATGTAATTAGAAATAAGTACAAAGTAGTAAGAAAGATAGAAGACTGGGCACTGAGGACACCTGAACTGAACCAAAACCCCAAATTAAATATTCTGAAATCATAGGTGGTCTTTAGAAAACCTTGTCTAAAGAATTTATAGTGCATAAACAATACTCCTTGGCAGGGACCCAAGTGAGAGCCACTGATGTTTCAAAAGTCTGAATGATGAACATGACTTCCAGTATAGCCTTTGAAAAACAATTTAAATTAATACAATTTGCCATGAATATTCTTTTTTAGGGGGAACAAAGATGAAATAAAAAAAAAATGTTCACAAGGATTAAATACATGGAACTGGCAAATTATAGAACAATTTAAAATAAAATGATCAAAACACAAAATCAAAGATGAGCACACACAGTTTTATGGCCTGATTCTGGAATGAGGTTGGCTACGCAGCCTCAGCAGGGACCTCCCCGTGGTGACTGGGCACAGCATCTTTTCCTCCATCTAGTGGCTCACGGTTTTTTTCAAACAATGTGATGCATCTTCAAAATAGCCTGAGTAAGTGAAATCATTAAACATAAACACAGAAAAGAGAAGATACTGGAAATTCAAGAAGTCCTTGGTTCCAAAACAAAGTCTATGCTAGTTATTTTTTTTTTTTAACATTAGGGCATGTTTCTTCTTTAAATTCTTCATCAAGTACCATGCTTTATGTTTCTGCTTGCCTACTTACAGGAATTTTGAAACACTAGTAGTAAAATACAACACAAATTCTAAATATTCAAACCTAAGAAAGCAAGCAGCCATGATAAGCACCACCACCCCAAAAACATATTTTCAGACTCTATGTCGACACAGGCAGCGCGTACTTAACCGGCTGCTGTGACTTCATGTAATCTGCCGCCCACAGATACTTAATTAGACTACTCAGCAAGTGTCATGCAAACAAGTGAACATTACAGGCTCTCAGGAGTGTGAAGCAGTGTCCTGTTTACATTTCCTGGATGGTTAAACGAAGAGCACTACTAAACACTGAAATGAAATACGATGAGGCATTTCAAGTTATGCACCTCTCGAAATGTTAAGAGGGGCTATTATACCTCAAAGGCTGCAGGTCCAATCAATTTCAAATTGTTAAAAGCAGCTGGAAGGAGATATCTGTCAATGGAGAAGGTGTCTTGTCTGTCGGAGAAGCTCAGAGGCTCTTGGGCTCATTATTTTTAGAATGAAAAGGGAACCACAGCTGTCTGTTCTGATATATTTGATTAAACTGCTAAACCAAGGGTCAGAAAGAGATTGAGCAACCTCCAGTAGAGTTTGGGGCCAATAGTTTCTGTGCATATATTGACTTTCCAAACTTCTTATTGGGCAGGACGTATCACAATAATAGGACTTGCCATGAGATCTCTGGCACCCTCATTGTGGGAACCACATCACTGAAACTGCCTGTCTCAGGATATTTTACTCTTGTTCTCCTCACTGCAACTCTCACTGCAGTGAGTAATATCCAAGAAGAATAAAATGAATTCATTATGGTTTCAACTTGCCCCAGGCAGAAAATTTGCCTTTACCTTTCAGAGGAGGAGTTAGCACTGATCCATAGAAAGGGTGGAGTTTGTCTACCTCCGAATCAAATTTAAGTTGTCAGAGTTCTTTCTCTTTGCTGTAGTCTTAAATCCTTTAAGAAAAGGTGTCTTGACTATAACCCTTGAATCACTCTGCTTCACTAAATTAATTCTGTAGCATATAGAGTTCCATATCGTTGTTATGGCTGGAATTAAACCACAAACCCTCTCAAATTTACAGCTGAATGTAGCTCAGTACACTTACATTTAAAAAAACAAAAACAAAACTATAGTGTATTCTATAGAGCTGCAATGCCCTCTCCTGTCTGCTCAGCCCCGGGGTAGAGAAACTCGCTTGGGTTTATAGGAATAAATAAACTCACTTGAGGTAAGAGAAAACATTTGCATTTTTCTCTTTCACCAGGCTCCTAAATACATAAAGGATTAAAAAGACAAACTCCCAGTAGAGACATTGATCATGCAAGTTCTATTCTGGTTCTACATGCGGTCTCCTATAGTCCGTAGGAGATAGAACGATGAAGATTGCTGCCACTTTAATTGCTTCACTCAGTTAAGTCCAATTACTTTTGTGACTCTGAAGGTGGATTGGTAATGTGCTGAACCAAAATATGCTATCCCCAAATATATTTCTTTGCCACATTTTGGGATAGAGTGGCTGCAAACACAGACTTAGCTTTTGTAAAGAAACTAACCTTTTGCAAAAGAAATCTCCGTCAGTACATTGAGCAAGAGATACAAGCAGACTGTTGCTCATACTACCTCTTACCACCTCAGAAAAATTGTATCACAGGAAGAAAGGGATGAGAGTTCCGACACCGGTCCAAGAGAACAAGACAACCTTTGTATCTTCTCATTCTTTCCTAGCTTAACCCCAAGTCGCTTCTTTCCTGTACAATATCAAAACTTTCAGTTTCCTGGTTCTCGTCTGAGTCTATTTTGTGTGATTCCTGTGCACACCTACACATGTTTTAATAAATTATTGTATGCTTCTTTCTCCTCTTAATCTGGTTGTCAGTTTTATTTCATAGACGAAATCTCGTCAAACTTTCATAGGAAAGGGAGAGGGTTTAAAACTTCCCTACAGGGACCAGCAGTTAGTGTAATGGCTATGTCGCTGGACTCCCATGTAGTCGACCGCAGTTCGAGTACCGGACCCAGTGGCTTAAACTCATGCCAGGCGCGTGTGCGTGCTTGCCCAAGATCTCGAGAGGAGAATGGAGGAGAAGGGATTACAGTGTGGCCATCTCCCCTGGAGGATGATTTCTTGCTTTCGGTCTCTCTGTCTCTCTCTGTCTCTCTGGCAAGCATACGCACCCTATAGCAAAAACCTCTCAAAAAAAAAAAAAAAAAAACCCAATTAACTTTCAGTTTCCTGGTTCTCGTCTGAGTCTATTTTGTGTGATTCCTGTGCACACCTACACATGTTTTAATAAATTATTGTATGCTTCTTTCTCCTCTTAATCTGGTTGTCAGTTTTATTTCATAGACGAAATCTCGTCAAACTTTCATAGGAAAGGGAGAGGGTTTAAAACTTCCCTACAGGGACCAGCAGTTAGTGTAATGGCTATGTCGCTGGACTCCCATGTAGTCGACCGCAGTTCGAGTACCGGACCCAGTGGCTTAAACTCATGCCAGGCGCGTGTGCGTGCTTGCCCAAGATCTCGAGAGGAGAATGGAGGAGAAGGGATTACAGTGTGGCCATCTCCCCTGGAGGATGATTTCTTGCTTTCGGTCTCTCTGTCTCTCTCTGTCTCTCTGGCAAGCATACGCACCCTATAGCAAAAACCTCTCAAAAAAAAAAAAAAAACCCAATTAAAACAACTTCCCTACAATAACATCCTCTTTAGTGGGGTATGTAGGTAATCTAATATATTATAGACCATAGACCTAAATAGCAAGAAACATTTTTCAACCATAGGATTTATTTTTCCTTTGGGAGTTTTTGTTTTGTTTTGTTTGTTTATTTGTTTGTTTTTCCCTATAGGGCACATGTGCTCACCAGAGAGACAGAATGAGATAGGGAGAAAAAAAAGAAAAAAGAAAAATCGTCTCTTGTGGGGGATGGCCATGGAGCAATCCCTTCTCCATTCTCCTCTCAGGATTATGGGCATGCACTCACATGTACCTGGCGTGAATGCATGTGAGTGTAAACTGCTGGAACCAGGACTCAAAACATGGTCGACCATATGGGAGTCCAGTGACATAACCATTATGCCATTTGCTGGTCCCAAGGATCTGTATATCTGCTTGTATGATCTTCATTGATTAAAAAGAACATGTAATCATCTGTGAAACATATACAGTGTAGATCATATTTTAACAGCTAATAACATCTCTAAAGAGAATTAATAAGACCCTTAGCCAAAAATAATCAAAGGAAACATATTCCTGATTGGGTTGTGTTGTATTTTACCACTGTTGAGTTGCCAAGACATACTCTGCTTTTCCACATCCCTTATCACTCATGCCCTGTATGGTCTGCATGCAGTGGCAGTTTCCCTGGGCAAGGCTTTTAATAAATATTGCAGAAGATTCTCAGGACTTCTTGCTGCATTTGTTCAAAGTCAGATTTTCCATGGAGTCTTTATTAATCATATTTTTAGAGGTTCACATGTTTCTAATATATTCTAAAAACTAACTCAAATTCTTACTGCACAAGTGCAATATGATATGTCTTCAGAATTACAGGTGTACATGTATATGCATGTGTACATGTTTGCATTTGGGTGTGATATAACCATGTATGAATATGACTTGTGCTTCTATGATGGAAATAATTTACAAAGGAGGCACCTTAAGGTGCTTCTCTGAGTTCAGATAATCCTGTGTGTGAGGATCAGAGAACAGGAAGTTGGGCATACTTAGTAGTTTCTTTCCTTATCATGCATCCAGGGTCTCCGTTAACATTAGTGAATCCTAGCAGGTAGCAGAGGTTCAAATTGATAAGACTATGAATAAAAAAAGATGACCTACGGTTACTGTTTTTATTTTCAACTCCCTCTTTATTTGATAACCCCTAAAATGATTATAGCCTAAACATAAAGCAGTAAATGCTCTCCTTTGGCTCACTCTATATCTGTAACAAACCTTTGTTGAATAGGGCCTTGTGAAGAGTTCTATACTGCTGAAATACCTGTGTTCTGAGTACACTGAGGAGGCAGCTCCTTCTTTAGCTGCTTGGAATTCTTGGAAAAGACATTAATTCCTGTCACATTTTCTCTGTGTCTTCCAATTAGAACTTGATCATAATTACTTGTTTTTCTTTAGCATCTGGTGGTAGAATTGTTTTCTTTTCTTTTCTTTTTTTTTATATTTTTGCCTTAGCACTCATCTGCTTGCTGGAAAGAGACAGACACAGTGAGAGGGAAAGTGAGAAATAATCACACACACACACCCCCCCCCCCCCGAGGGGAGATGGCCATGCCACAATCCATTCTCCTGAGATTTGGGGCATATACACACACCTGCCCGGCATGATTTTTCAAATCACTTGGTCCAGGACTTGAACCGCAGTTGACCATATGGGAGTTCAGCGATGTAACCACTATACCATCTGCTGGTCCCTGTAGAATTCTTTAAAATACTTTCATAACTGAATCTCAGATCAGAACATTATACCTTTTCATAACTTGTGATGAGGCTGAACCTGAAGCTGACATTGTAAAAGAGCTTGATAAATATTTAAGCACCTATTTAACTGCTTGTTTTTAAAAGAAAGAAATCATGAGCTTGCTCCATTTTCATTTTTTCTAATGGCAAAAGTTAAGCAATACAGTTTCTTATACTGTATCTACTATATAGGGGTATCTATCTCAGCCAATGAAGTTTGGAATACTTTAGGCACAAAAGAAAAAATGAGAAAAGCAACACTTAGTGATTAACTTCCAGAATTTAAACAGAAAGACTGAATGACAGTAACACTGCAAATTCAACAGAAGAGAGATTAATTGCGTGAGACTGAACTGGTGAAAAAGAATTTTATGACTTTTGATTAAAACATTACTGATTTTCTTCTATGCTTTTTTTCTCCCGGATTTAAGGATTTTATCTTCTCTTGAGCTGTTGAAAGGTTCATTCTAACCTTTTACCTAGCTTTAAGTCTTAAGCAAATTTCTCTTAACATTTTTGACTGATCTATTAAAGCTAAAACTGATGTTCTTGAAATTAAAAATTGCATAAAAAATACCTATTTAATTACTGCAGTAAAGCTACATAGCCCCAGCTAGGTGCTACTGCTGTATAGTATGTTCATTCTTTTTTTGAGAGGTTTTTGCTATAGGGCACATGTGCTCTCCAGAAAGATAGAGACAGAGAGACAGACAGAAAGCGAGAAATCACCCCTCAGGGGGGATGGCCACTCTGCAATTTCTTTTTCTCCATTATCCCCTCGGGATCTTGGGCACGCATGCACACACACCCGGCATGAGTTTAAACCACTGGGTCCAGGACTCAAACTCTGGTTTGCTACATGAGAGTCCAGCAACATAGCCATTACATCAACTGCTGGTCCCTATAGTATGTTCATTCTACTCACTGAGGTTTAGGCCTAAAGTCAGACATGTTCATAACATGCATATATCAGCTGCATTTGCTATTGAAAGTATTTAGATTAAGATCTTTTGTGAATCAATAAAATATGAGGGGAAAAAAGGCATGGAAAGCACCGGTAGGTACCAGAAACAGTGTGGGAGGAAGGTGGGAAATGGCAGAGGGTGAGAGGTAGGGAATTAAGGGGGGAGGGAAAAAAAAAGTAGAAGAAACAAGGAATAGAAAATTATTTGTTGACAATAGCATATGTGGTACTGTCCTTGACTGAGCCAATATACAGTGTATTCTGGATGGAAAATCTTATTTTTTTACACTGTAATGATGTATAGTGAATGAATGTAAATAAATAATTTTGAAATTTAAAAATCAGGACCAGCAGTTTGTGTAATGGCTATGTCGCTGAACTCCCATGTAGTCAATCGTGGTTTGAGTCCCATACCCAGTGGCTTAAACTCACGTCAGGCATGTGTGTGTGCATGCCCAAGATCCCAAGAGGAGAATGGAGGAGAAGGGATTGCGGCGTGGCCATCCCCCCTGGGGGGTCATTTCTCACTTTCTGTCTCTCTCTGTCTCTCTGGTGAGCACACATGCCCTGTAGCAAAAACCTCTCAAAAAATTAAAATTTAAAAATAAAATAAAAAAGAAAAAATACTGTACCAGTGCACATACTGACACTCTCATATGCAGGGATATTAACTATCCAGTAGGAGAGTTCTACACAATGAAAAAACTATGAGGAAAACTAACTAGGAAAGAAAGAGTTCAAAGAAAAATGATGCTAGCTATACTCAGAGTCAAAATAAACTTTTCTGACGTGAAAGATAAAACAAACAAAAGAAAACAATAGATGACTTGCTTTTGAGATGTTTGTCATTGCTTTAAATGTATTTTTATTTTTAATTAATTGCTTTTGTAGGGGCAAAAGAATTTCCTCTTCCCCTTTGAAGTTTCACTAATCTGATAACAGGCAGATTAATAAGAGGAAAAGTATACAAATTTTATTTAATGTATACAAAGAAAATATGAAATTAGAGAGGGGCCAGATGGCTGTGACTTCAATACTCCTTCAGAGGGAAGAGGAAAATAGGAGAAACAGGCAATTTCAGAGTAAATGGTTTTGGGGTGGAAAGAATGGGTTCAATATTCGGTCCATGGTAAGGAAATGATCCTCTCTGGGAGCAGGATGAGCCTTAGAGATGGAAAGTAGTTTCTGACAGAATTTGACCAGGTATGCTGACATTCCTCAATCTCCCATCCTCTGATTTCAGTTTAGTTAATGAAACCTCAGGGCGGCAGTCAAAGGGGATTGCTTTCCTCTTTGGAAGGCACAATCTTTAAACAGGAATGAAATATCATACAAAAAAAAAAAAAAAAAAAAAAACCCTCCCTGCATTTGGAGACAGAAAGAGGATCAAAGATAATCAAGAGATGGGTGATTGAGGTGTGGTCGGAGAGAGCTTGGTAGAGGCTGCTTCATTCAGGAGGTCAAAATGCCAAACTTTGGGTATCATTTCTTAGCCCCGACACTGCATATGCTTAAGATATCACCTTCTCCTGGACATTAGAAAGTTTAATTTCGGAAACAGAGAGTCTAAAAATACTGAAATATGTGCAAAATTGTTTTGCGTCAGTTACAGGGTGCTAGGCCCCAGCTAGCAGTTGCTTTCCAGGTGCTCCTCTGGTCCTTCGTCATAGCTGTTCCTAGGGAAGGAGCTGCTGTGTATTTCAGATGAGATGCTGAGATGCAAAAGGTGGACCTTACAAATACTGGTTAAGGCACTGGATCTCACATGGCTGATGCAGTGGTTTGAGTTCCAGATACATGGCTTGAAAAACATGCCAGGGCACGTGTGCGTGTGTGCCCAAAAACCTGAGAGGAAGAGGAAGTGGGCGTGGCCATCCTACCTGGGGCTATGACTACTCACTTTCCATCTTTCTGTCTCTGGTGAGTGCACCCACTCAATGGCAAAAATCTGGAAACAAAAGAAAAAGGGCAGAGGGGACTTGAATTTCAACATGCATGTCTAATGGAAGAGCTCAGCATGCTAACTCATAGGCTTTACTTCCCTGGAAACCACTTAATGACATGATGAGTATGATTTAAACATAGTGGCTATTTCTAACTTTTATGAGGCTGTCTTTGGGAGGACTGAAATGAGAACGTCCCAGATTATTATTGCTTCTGAAAAGTCTTTTTTTTTTTTTTGAGATGTTTTGCTATAGTGCGCATGCACTCATCAGAAAGACAGAGAGAAACAGAAAGACAGAAAGTGAGAAATCACTAGATGGCCACGTCACAGTCCCTTCTCCTAAATTCTTATCTTGAGATCCTGGAGACACACACACATGCTCCTGGCATGAGTTTAAGCCACTTGGACTGGGATTCGAACCGTGTTCTACTACGTGGAAGTCCAGCAACATAGCCATTATGCCATCTGCTGGTCCCACTTCTGAAAGTCCTTACTGAACCAACCAGTAACTTCCAGTTACTACATTATAGAGTCATTTAGTCAGTCAACAACACTTAATGAATATCTACTTTTTCCTTTCTTGGTTGTATTTCCATAGTCTTGTGAGGGAAATATGGAACTTTTGTGATTATAATCATCATTAAAAATTCATCATAGGGTTGTTCCCATGGCCTAGTGACTAAGAGAACCAGATCTTACATGGCCAACTCCACAGTTCAAACCCACTCCAGTGGCTTGAAAACTACACTGGCATATGTGTATGCATGCCCCAAATCCTGACAAGATGGAGAAATGGAGGAGAAGGAATTTCAGGAGAATATGTACCACCAGGGGCTGCTTTCTCTCCCTCTCTCTCTCTGTCTCTGGCAACTTTTAAAAAGTCATCATAAACATAATAAACTATAATTGTCCATGTCTTTGGGCAACTCACAGATGTAACTCCTTCTTTGTTTAATGTGGGCTGTGCATGGTACCTGCCTTCCGATGAGGATGGTATGGACAGTAGTGAAAAGAGAAATTTCAGAGTAGATAAACTTAGCAGACACTACCTTGGCCAGGTGAAAGGATTAACATCAATAATGATAAGTCATGTTGAGAGTTTGTGGACCTGGTGTTTTGTAAGAAAATGGTGCATACTATTTGAAAAAAAAACATGTTAACCCAATCTAATCATGAGAAAAAACATAAAAATCCAAATTGAGGATATTCTATGAAATAACTGGCTAGTGCTCCTCAAAATTTCCAAGACAATCAAAAACAAAGGAAGTCTGAGGAAGCATCACAGTCCAAAGGAGCCTATGGAGTTATGCGGACTAAATGCAGTGTATTATCCTGAATGGAATCCTGGAACAGGAGAAGGATGTTAGAAAGAAATATGAATAAAGAAATATGAATAAAATATGAATAAAGAAATATGAATAAAGTATGGACTTTGGTTAATAATAGTAATAATGTCTTTCTTTTTTTTGAACAGGTTTTTGCTATAGGGCACGTACACTTGCCAGACAGACAGAGAGAGACAGCGAGATAGAAAGCGAGAAATCACCCCCCCCCGGGGGGATGGCCATGCCGCAATCTCTTCTCCTCCATTCTCCTCTCAGGATCTTGGGCACGCACACACACGTGCCCGGTGTGAGTTTAAGCCACTGGGTCCGAGACGCGAACCACGGTCGACTACGTGGGAACCAGCGACATAGCCATTACGCTAACTGTTGGTCCCTCTTTCTTTCATTTTGGTAGAGGGCACTTGTGCTTGCCAAAGCAAGAAGGGGAGGGAAGAAGTAAGAAAGCACCTCCCAGTGGGGATGGCCATGCTACAATCTCTTCTCCATCCTCTTCTTGGGATTTTGGACACACCTACACACACACGTGCTCCCAGCATGATTCTCAAGCCACTTGATGGAGACTTGAATCACTCAGTCAGCCATGTGGGATCCATTGCCTTAACCTCTACACCACCTGCTGGCCCCAGTATTGGTGTTTAAATGATGACAATGAAGGAGCTAATAGGGAAACTGAATGAGGGTTTTGTTTTGTTTTTAAGTACTGGAACCTGGCAGCAGTGGCCTGGTGGTGATACAATGTTCTGCGAAGCTGGACCCACAGAAAGTACTGGGTTCACATTGATAGCTTTCTCATGCAGGACATGGGCATGTGCCGGTGGTCAGGACAGACTGAAGTGGGGATGGATCACAGTGTGAAGACCCTGTTGGGGGTGCATGTCTATCTGTCTCTTTCTATTATGGAAGAAATAGAATAAAATTTTTTAAAAGCCCTGGAAAAAATTAGTAACACATTGATATAAACACCTATTGATTTTAGTGCTTCTCTAGCTCTATTTTCTCAATTTCTTTCCAAAATGTGATAATTTCGTTAGAAAGCTTGAGGAGAAAATTTGCTTTTTCATTCAGTCTTTTGATAAGCAAATATCAAATAATAGTAATACTAATAGTAGAGGTTAACCGTTATTATAAGCATATTTGCCAATGTGCTTAAAACTTGGCTTGAATCATCTTATTCAGTTCTTACGATAATATTATGATTTAGTTATGATTATTGCCCTCATTTTATAGATAAAGAAACTAAGCTTAGAAGAGCTAAATATCTTGCCAAAGGTTTTCTGCCTGATACATTGTAAAGCTGGAGTGTGACTATAAGCAGCCTGCCCATCATCTCTTGGATTTTATATCCTTTATTGGTCGGGCTGTATTCAGTGACATCAAAATAAAAGTCAACAAGGTTTCACTAATAGGGTTTTTTCATTCCCCTGTGAGAAAAGACTGGGGTTTATATGACTGATCCAGGAAGTAATAAAGAACTAGAGTCTAGATATTTTTTCCTCCTTCAGCTGGATTGTATGGCTTTCCCTCATTTCCCTCATATATTCCTGCCTCATGTATATATGTATTCTAGGATAAAAGAAGGATGTTGTAAAGAAGAAGGGGTGTTCCATACACCAGGAAAGCAAAACTTCCCCTAGATCCACAGCAGACTTTTGTTAGCATGTTATTGTCAGAATGCTATCATCTAGCTGCAAGAGTGACGGGGGGCGGGGGGGAAGGGGGGCGGTGGTTGAGCTCAGTATTTTTCATTAATTTAAAATAAAATACTTAAGTCAGGAATTGCTGCTAAAAACAAAATAGAATTCAATGAGAAAGGAAAAAAGGGGAGAATGTAGTGGACGCTGAACGAATAACTGCTGAATAAATTAAAGAATGATTTCTTGGTAGCCGTTGGAATGTCTGTCAAGTCCTATATCTCTGCTGGGCTACTGGGTACAAACCCACTTAAAGCACAGTTCCTGCTCTTGACTCACTCATAACTACTTGGAGGAGACAGTCTTAAAGGTCTTGGAGAGAATTGCAGAGATCATCACAGAGAGGGAAAAAGTGGCACTTAAACCCAGCCCGAAGGAAGTGGAGTCTTCCTGGAAGAAGGGGCATCTGAGTTTAGAATTAAAGGATGAGTCAAAGGTGAACAAAAAGAAGGAAACTGATTCAGGCGGTGAGGTGAAAACCCATGGTGCACGTTGGAAGCAAAAGCAATCGGGCATTGTGGAGGCTGGCTGTGCGTTTGTGGTGGTGTGTATGTGGCTGCACTGCTCAAAGCTCTCCCTCTTTCCTACCTGCAGGTCTCAATGTGAATGCCTTCCTAGGTCACTTCCCTGACCACCTCCCCTGAAGAAAACCTCACTTGTCCTATCCATTCATCTCTAACTTAACTCTTGTTTATCTCTTTCTTAATGTTTACTCTGTACCAAGTATAGTAGGCATTCAACAAATATTTATAGAATAACAGAAATGATAGTCATTTAATTTGTTTAATTTTAGAGGTAAGAATATGAAATTATTTTCTTCTGGGTGTAATTCTGGACATGGCCATCACCTATTTAATGTTTGATTATTCTTTTTTTTTGGAGAGATTTTTGCTAGAGGTTTTTGCTATAGAGGTTTTGCACGCGCACTTGCCAGACAGACAGAGACAGAGAGACAGAAAGCAAGAAATCACCCCCCAGGGGGGATGGCCACGCCACAATCCCTTCTCCTCCGTTATCCTCTTGGGATCTTGGTCTTGCACGCACACGCGCCTGGCATGAGTTTTAAGACACCGGGTCCGGGACGCAAACCACGGTCAACTACGTGGGAGTCCAGCGACATAGCCATTACACTAACTGCTGATTCCAATGTTTGATTATTCTTTAGCATTAATTTAAAACTTCTTTTTTTTTCCTCTTCTGAGGATTTCTTTTACTATTTGATTAATCAGGAACCAAAGTTGTGGAGGTCGGGACCACCATGTCTAATATATTTTTGGCTTCTTCAAAGTAGTTTATGTAATAGTCCATGATAGATAAGCAATAATTATTGTTATTGAATACACATGGAATATTAACCTTAGGGTCCTCGAAAATGTATTAAACAGGACAATTTCTATTTTGAAAAGAATGGAAGAGTCCATTTCTATCATTATTTAAGACTATTCCATTTATACTCACTGGCAGTGATGTTTTTGACCATTCAAATTTTTTGTTTCAAAGTTCAAACAAATTTTCTTCTACAGTTGATTACTGTGACATGGTAGAATAGAATGCATGACATATTTTATGATTCACATTTCTACATGAAGCAGAGAAATGTTTATGTATATGGTTTCTCTGCCCACTGAGGACCCATCAATGCAGAGAAATACCATAATAAAAAAAAATCATTTTGTATAAATTCTGAAACAACTGGATGCGAAATGTAGAAATTTCTTCTCATTGAATACTCCTCATTTATACTGACATAGCAAGTTTCCCAGTAGTTTTATTCTTTATTCATGATGCATTTTCTGCTTTGACTTCATGCTGTGTCACAGCAAATCATCTGGCTTTGTGATGCAATAGGACAAGAAGCCATGAGACCGGATCCCTAATACAGTTCCTTTCCAGGCACACCTGCGGGGGCCCCTGGACTTCATGTAAACCTGTCAAAGCTGAAATGTTATCTAGGGAAAGGGGGCTAAAGAGAGACTTGTGTGGGGTAGTTCAAGAGGGAGTGTGGGTAACAAGGAGAGGAGAACAAGGCTAAAAATTATTCAAGGTCTTCAAAAGCTCATGGAAAATACATGTAATGAAAGGAATATGCACGGATTTCTTATTTTTCTCTTGCATCCAAATAAATACATATATTCGAATTCTATTGTTCCATGAACTTTCTGAAGTCCTTTCAAATTTATTGGCAAAAAGAAACATGCAGAGTTCCAGGGAAGGCATAAATATAAAAAACCTTTAACCATAAGAATAAGATAAATGAAGACTGACCATGAAAACCGTGTGGCTTTATTTATTGGAAATCTCAGTATGAAATCACAAAGGTATAGATCAGCCTCTCCAGACCTAGTATTTCGGAGTTTAGTGGGGAGGACTGCCGATTGAGGTTCTGATGATGGGAACCTCATAGAAAACAAGTCCAGGTGAACCATGACCTGATGCTGTTTCTCAGAGATTTTCCCTGATCCTGCCCAGTGTCTTTTCCAAGGATTTTTTTGTTTTTGTTTTTGTTTTTTTTTAGAATTACTTTATTTAACTTTATTTACTTATTTTAATTTTACTAGAGATGGAGAAAAAGAGGGAGGGAGGGAGGGAGGGAGAGAGAGAGAGAGAGAGAGAGAGAGAGCGGGAGAAAGCGAGCCAACAGAGA
>NW_006209847.1:2319748-2367079 GCF_000334495.1 Tupaia belangeri chinensis | reverse complement strand
GAGAGAGAGAGAGAGAGAGAGAGAGAGTGAGAAAGCAAGCCACCAGGTCCAGATCTCAAACCTCAGTCAGCCATGTGGGAGTTCAGCACCCTTCACCACCACACCACCTGCTGGACCCTTCCAAAGGTGCTTTTAACACCAACTGGACATGGTACCTCTGTCCAGGTAGATCACATAGAACTACTAAAGGTCAAGTGGTCTGCGCACCTTCTGCTTCAAGCATCGCCTTTTCCCATCAGTGGTTCTTCACTGCCTCCACTTCTTCTTCAGTGGTGTGCTGTGACAGATTTGAGAGGAAATTATGAGTTACCATCTTCACATAAAGTGGCAACACTGATAGCTTTGACTATGGAAGATATCTCAGGGAATCAGAGCTTTTTATTCAGTGCCGGTTTGGACATCTTTTCTCCATGACAGTTCATAAAGAACTAGCGGTCTTATCCCTCACTTCTAAATGCATGTACTTTGTATAGAACTGCTGCACAAGCTTGAGTATTCTTGATCAGTAGCCTCCAAAACTGGAGAAAATAGTTAATTATTCTTGGAAATCACATCCTTGACCTTCCATGGAGATTTTTTTTTTTTTTTTTTTTTTTTTTTTACCAAATGTGTGGCAGAAGTTGATACAATGGTTGAAGTATGTTAGCTTTTATGAGTCTCAACACTAGCAGATTTAGTCATGCCCAAGGGGTGGGGAAAATTTGAAGGTTAAAGTTGTGATGATGGTATGCCGGGTGTATTCAAGGTACAAGAGAATTTCAGGAACCCTCACGGCGTAATTATTGCAGGTGTTGCTTCTGGGAAAGCATTATCTGGAGGAAAAGATATTCAAACTGAAATCTAAAGGGTAGGAATAAACCAAATTAAAGGGAAGGTGGGGAATTTGGGGGAGCTGGGAAGAACATTCTAATTAGAGGCAAAGAGTATTATCACAGGTGAAGTCTGAGGCATGTTTGGCAGAACTACATGTTGTCAGTACGGCTGGGTTAAGGCATACGATTGAGGGGACTCCAGAGAGGTGAGGATGGACAAGGATGAAGGCAGGCATGCTGAGATTGTGAATGACCTGTGAAAAGATCCTGAGAGTCATGTGAAGAGATTTAGAGTTCATTTTCAGTCATGAGGATCCTCTGGGGATAACCAGGATAACCCAGGAAGGTTATGTAATTAGAGATGTCTAGAAAGATTTTTATGCAATGCAGAGTGATGAAGAAACTAACAGAGCACAGGAAGAAGAGTTGGGAAGATCTTAGAGAAATCCAAGTGGGAAAAAATGATACCTTGCACTTGATCAGTGTCTTGATTATTTGTATAACAATCTTCCCCTCTCCTCAAAACATGACTGGGTAAAACAGCAAACATTGTATTATAATAGTCATTGTGGGCATTTGGACGGGACATGGGTTTGGGAGGGGGCAGAGACGTCTCTGTCTCTGTTCTTTGGTGACTGGGTCCTAGGCTGGAAAAGTTTGAACAGATAGCCATGATTGGATGGCCAGGTGGCCAGCTGGAGCTTCTGTCTGGGGCCTTGCTTTTTCTCCTCACGACACCTGTTGAGGTAGAAGCTGAAATGGAACCTTCCTAGTCTTTACACTTTCATGCCTGGGAAGAATTAATAGCTCCTTTGACCCTTGTTTCCATAATAGTACATATGTCCTTTCATTTTAGAATTCATCATATATAGAGATATATCCAGAGAAATATTAATCATGTTTTCCTTTTTATAATTTTCAATCTGGAACTTAATGCTATTCAATATGTTTCACTTCAATTGAATGCAGTAATAACGAAATAAAGAGATATAATGTTTTCATTTACTTATTGTACTATAACTGTAAGCCATTTTCTCATTCTGGTAATTAAATGGCACTTCTGTAGAAACTACCGAATACTAAAGTTCTTTCAAGAGATACGTAATCTATCTTAATACATAATATTCAGTATTTTAGCATCTGGAGATTAAAATGGCATCAGTCAGTGTATGATTTCAGTTAGGATACCAGTCTAGTAAACTACGAAGATAAAAAATCTGAACGTTGTCAGGTATAAAAACCAGTTTTCTTTTGAGAATGAGTTATAAGAAATGCTAGACACCCATGTATGACTCTAGGGTAATGCACTTTTATGCTTAACCATCAAATCAATAGAATTAACTTCTCTTAATATGTGCTGCTTCTTTTAATACCTATATTCTACTTTTTATTTATTTTAATGAACTTTATGGTAAATATGCCCTAACTCATCTCCCTTTTGGGAAGGGGTGGGACATAAATAAATGTATGAATAAATCAGATGAATGTTTATATCATCATTTAGAAAGATATTCATGCTTTTTAAATTTTAAAAAAAGTTAATTTTTTAGTTAAGTAATTAATAAAATGCTATTTGTAGCTTCTGTTCACATATTTGCCTTTATTTAATGGTCTGTAGAAAAGGGCAGAAATGATATTTTTGATTATATTAAATTTAGTGTCTTGGCAAGCAATTGTAGAAATAGAGAGACTATGTGAATGAGCCTAAAGAACTTAGAAATCTGAGCAAAGAGAAAACTAGATTCAAGCAGAAATTAAATGCAGATTAAGACATCTGGAGAGAGGTATTAAACACAGACATTCAGGAGGCAGGTAGAATCATAAAGGCTGTGAGAAAGCAGTGCTGAGGTAATAGCACATCAGCTTTTTCATTATGGCGTGGCAACATAATGACTAATTCACTTTCGTGTCTCCAGTTTTGAATCCCTCTACAGAAGAATGATAGATTACGTAGCTCTTGAAAGAACTTTAGCATTCAGTAGCTTCAATGGAAGTGCCATTTAATTACCAAAATGAGGAAGCTGCCTACTGTTACAGTATAAGCTCTCCACCTGCTTCTCCCATTTATTTCACTGAAAAAGGAAACAGTCTGAGGTCCCCATCAGGGGGCCACTGATGTGATGGCTAAGAAAAATACATATATTCAGAGTCACTGAGCACTTCAACATCCTTCAGTGACTTTGGGGCGCTCGCCCCCTACCTATTTAAAAATGGCTTTATGCAAACATCACATTGCTAGACAAGTGTCAGTATCCAGTGCCACAGCTTACTGTAAAGAGAGACTGCCGGTCCCATATTCACTTTACAGAAGTTATACTAAGGAAAATGTCCAACATGTATAAAAGCATAGAGAATTAGTTTGGAGGATTCCTATATACTTGTTATCTGGATTATCAACTCATGTGTGATCTTGTTTCTGCAGTCATATGCATTTCATCCCCTCATACCCTGGATTATGCTGATGCAAATCCCAGATATCTTTTAGTATTGCTTTTTAGCAATTATGTCTACAAGATAAACACACTTATATGCACCCCACTACACCATCATGCTATATCATTCCTACTTCTAAAATATTATCAATACTTAATTAATAACAGTGTACACAGTTTTACATCTCAATGCCCAGTTTTGTCCCCCATATTAATAGTAAATGTCTATAAGAACGAATGAATAAAGACTTCTTTCCAATAATTTGATTTATTTATTCAAGAACAACTATTGCTCTTCTAGGCTAGCGCTGCTCCTCTTTAATTCTCAAAAACCAATACCAAAGATTTCTCTTCTGTGGAAAGCTCTATAATGTTCTGAAATAGAGTTTATTACTTGGACCTTTAATGACTGCTATGCATTCTCAATGTTTTACAGCCCAAACTTATAGACTGTGCTAAATGCTTTGCATGGATAAATACTTTCATCTATATTTTTTTAAGAATTTTTTTTTTTTTAATTCTACTTGTTAGTACTATTTTGTAGTTTGAACAGTGTGGGGACACATTTAAGAGAGAGAATCTGAGGTGTGGGGACATGCTCTGAGCAAACACCACCTGCTCTTTTGGGGTTTGGCAGAACCTTGTAACTTGTCTTTCCCTGACCTTGGCTGCAGACAGAGCAAGGGTGGAAATTTAGGGGCATTCCAACAGACAGATCTGATGAACTTCAGAAACATCTTGACCCCAATTAGTAAAATCCAATCCCTGCTCTGCATCTGAAAGGTTCTTTAGCCTTCTCTGGGTGTGGTGGTGCACTCCTTATGGAGAAGTTCTTTAGCTCCTTCCCCACACCTACAGCTAGTTCTCTGCATTAGAAAAGAAGATGAGATTTTCTCTTGATGGGATTACCACCAAGGGATACACCTGGCCTGGTGTGACTTAAGCCCTCATAGCTTTGTTAATTGCTTCTTATTGTTTGTAACCTGGCAACCAATCCATGAAGTGTCATGAAACATACATAATGTCTCCTTGTACTATAAATAAAGACGTCCAGTTTGTCTGGGCGGCACAAGTTGCTCGAGCTACCTAGGCTCAGGCTGCCTGTGTCCGTTTCTACTCTATCCCTTTGTCTCATTCTTTCCAATTCCCTGGTCCTGGCAAGATGGAGGGCTTTCTCTTTCTCGTCCTCTTTCTCTTCCTCACCAGCAGCCCTCTGATCATGATTCAGTCAGACCCAAGCTCTGGGGCGGACGCCGACAGAACAGAAAGACAGAGAGAGAAAGGGAAAGTGAGAAAACAAGCCACCAGGTCTGGGACTCGAACCGTAGTTTGTCATGTGGGAATCCAGAGCCTTAATCCACCATGCCACCTACTGGCCCCTCATCTCAATTTTACAGAAGGAAAAACAGTCACACTGGGGTTAATTAACTTACTCTGAGGTACATGCAGGCAAATGGCAGGGCTGGGATTTGAACTCAGCACATCGGAATCATGCTTTTCACAAATTGGATTGATATACTGCATTACTAACAAAGTGTCTAATGAAAAGTGTAAACTCAAAAAAAATGTCTTGAGGGAGGAAAAAAATGAGAAAGGGGAAAAGATGAATGGAAAAAGAGGGAGATACAAAGGAGGAAGAGATGGAAGGAAAATGAAAGAAAGAAAGAGAAAAGACAAAGGAGAGAAAAGGAAAAGAAAGAAAGAAAAAAGGAAGGAAGGAAAAGAAAGAAAGAAAGGAAAGGAGTTATTAAGACAACTTGAGAGGGAGAAAAGACAATGAAAATTATACACTACCATACAGTTTCAAAATTGTGTATTTATGTATCTTACTTGCTTCCTTAAGGAAGACCATACCTACCTGTATGGAAGGAATAATACAGTGAGTAATAAGAAGATGGGTCCTAAAGAGGAGGAGAAACTTGTTGAAACTAGTAGAACTGGCTGTGGGTCCTCAGTCTCCTGACTCCACAACCTATTCTCTTTAGAGATTAGAAAGTCAGGAATGTCTATCTTTAGGTATGACTGGGAAACCTGTAGAAAGAGTTGAAGTAGCCCTCATATAGAATCCTGTGCCTAGATCAGAGGTCTGCAGTGTTATTTTGAAGAGAAGCAGAATGAGTAAGCAATGACCCAAACTGCTGATTAGAAAGGGCAGTGGGAGGGTCTGTGCAGCCAGGAGGCCTGAGAGTGGTGTGGAGGAAGGTGAACATGGAGATTATGAACAAGGTGGCTTTCACCCAGCCTCATCTCTTTCCTGGGCAGTCAGTAAACTGCCTACACCCAGGCCCGGGAGCCAGTTATTCCTGATGAAACACCGCCACCAAGTATCTACCTCCTATAAGGTGCTCTCGATTGCAAGATAGTTCATGGGGAAAATGATTTTGTCTAAATACAACCAATCTAAAGTAACCAGAGACCCTTCCTCTATAAATCTCTCAGAGTGCCTTTAATTCATTATGGTTTTGCTACACTTTATACTTTAGGATTTAAATATTTCCCATTAATTGTCATGACAGATTATAAAGTCTAAATTGGCAGGAGCCATGTCTGTCTTGTTTAACACTATGTATGTCACTTATAATAGTTTCCAAAATGTAATCAATTAAAAAAATATATTTTTATTCTATTGTCTTACCCAATTTTGCCAGAGGGCACATGCACTTGCCAGAGAGGGAAAGACACAGAGAGAGGGAAAGTGACAAAGTACCCCCTATGGTGAGTAGTCATGCCATAATCCCTTCTCCTCCATCTCTTCTTCCCTTCAGGACTTTGACACACATGCACATGCTCATGTGTGTTGTTTCTCAAGCCACTGGGTTCAGGACTTGAAGCATATAGTTAGCCACGTGGGATTCAGCTGCCTTAACCACCATGCTATAGGCTGGCCCTTGGAGTAAATATTAATTAAGGATGAGGAAGAAGAGTATAACAGCAAATGGGGCAATTGCATCTGAGCAATGTTAGATATCTTCTTAGTCATAAAACGAGAAGAAATCTTTTTTTTTAACTTTTTTTTTTTTGTAGAGGTTTTTGCTATAGGGCTTGTGCGCTCCCCAGATAGACAGAGAGAGACAGAGAGACAGAAAGCAAGAAATCACTCCCCAGGGGGGATGGACACGCTGCAATCCTTCTCCTCCATTCTCTTCTCGGGATCTTGGGCACGCACGCACACGCGCTCAGCGTGAGTTTTAAGCCACCAGGTCTGGGATGCGAACTGCGGTCAACTACGTGGAAGTCTAGCGACATAGCCATTACGCTAACTGCTGGTCCCAAAACGAGAAGAAATCTTAAAGTCTATGAACCCAATTCCTTTTTTCTCCATCATTTTAGGATTAAGGGTTTTATGCTAGATTACTGTTAATTTAATAGTGAAATTGGACCAGATTAAAGAATCTTCCTTTTCAGTTTAGTAATTTCCTGTAATTCATCCTACCTCACATTGTCCCAAACAACTGAGCCTTAACTTTTCATGGCTGACATCTGAAAATTTGACAATGTATTTCCAAATGTAAAATTTAACTTCCCCTTACTTTTCCAAGCCAGCATTCATATGAGTTCCAACTGTGCAAACGAGGTAAAATGTGAGCATTTCTTCTAGGCATCATTTAAACCCACCATTTGAAGTCATGCACAATAAACAATTTGTTCACGGACACAACTCTCTTGGTGTCCAATTTCTCACATATGTGATTCCATTTCAAAAACACAACTTGAACTATTTTCATGGTACTGTAACATTACAATACGGCAAGTGGTTCATAAACAAAAGGAAAGTCTCATGTTGGACCCTTCAAGGATTCACACATAAATCTGGGTCGTGGATCTAATTTCTAAAATATTTCATTATTGTGACAGACATTGCAAATGAACAAGCATTTTTCTTTTGGGGGAAAAATCAAAGCCAAACCAGTATTAATGAGATGTGAACTCAAAATAGCTTGACAATGAAATAATTCAAATGTTGTGTAAAAGCAAAATCTATTTAAAAACCAATTTCCTCCAATAACTTACTACAATTTTCACTTGGTAAACCACTCTAGCAATGATTTGTGGGGTTTCACTCCTCTGCACTAAAACTTTGGAAGAAATGTATAGTACCCAAGGAAGACATGAGAAAGGAAGATATCACTTAATCTAAGAACCTTTAGTTAAAGATTATATCAAAATTTTCGACTTTGCTTCACTGGCCCATCCTTTCCTTGTTGGTAAATGAGGTCCTTTAGGAGGACGTATATTAATGTTTAAGTTTGCTAGTGAATTTGTTCTCCAAGTCATGGCATTCAGTCAACTTTCACTTGCTAATCATCCTTACAAAAATAGGCATTTTTTTTCTTTTTGTGGCAAAGTTGATTAAAGGAATTGAAAACTGGTGAACAAAAGCATATGCTGTTTCACTAGCCTTCACAATCTTAGCTGAGTCTCTTGAACTTCAATGAGAAAATAGAAATAAAAGAAAGATGAACTTTTTAGATTAAGTAAAGCCTGTAGCCTGAGTTTTATTAGTGATCTCTTTTTCCTGAATATTTAGACACATTGTGTGACAAACATGTATATTTACCGAAATTCTTTAGGTGAAGGCGATTCACCTTCCCCATTCCTCTTCTTCCATTACCTAGTAGCTTTTATTTGTTAGGGGATTTGTTTGCCTATACTTTCCAATGATCACTCATGGGTTTGTCTTCTGGGACCTCATAGAACAGCCCCTTTTAATCTTACAACCTGTCGGATACATAAGGACCACTAACACAGGTGACTGGAGTTGCTAGTACAGGTAGAGGGGGAGGTAGCAGAAGTTGCCTGAGTCTGGTGCTTCTGGGATCTGCTGCTATCACCATAAAGGTAGCAGGAAAAGGGACCAGCAGTTAGCATAATGGCTATGTCACTGGACTCCCACGTAGTCGACCGCAGTTCGCGTCCCAGACCTAGTGGCTTAAACTCACGCCGGGCATGTGTGCGTGCGTGCCCAAGACCCCGAGAGGAGAATGGAGGAGAAGGGATTGCGGCGTGGTCATCCCCCCTGGGGGGTGATTTCTCAATTTCTATCTCTCTGTCTCTGTCTGTCTGGCGAGTGCACGTACCCTATAGCAAAATCCTCCCCACCCCAAAAAAAAGGTAGTAGGAAAAGAAAACAGTTGGTGCCGCCAGGCCAGGACCCTGGTGCATCATCCCTGATCTCCACTCATGTCCTGTTCTCTCTTGGTTCTCTCCTGTTACCTTCCCAAGCAGACTGGGTGGATCTAAATTTCTAAGAAATGGAAGAAGAAATGTATAAGAACCTCAGAAATAAATCAGGAAGAGCCAGCAAATGAGAGAAAGGGGACTAATGAAGGAAAGAAGTAAGAGAAACTTAGAATCCATTCTAAAATAGAATTAAATGAGTACCTACTAAAATGCATAGGTCACTACTGGCTAAATAATTGGAATCTGGATTACGTAAGTGGCTTAGAAAGTGGTATCTTCGGAGATTGGTGGTTTCCAGTACATGCATATTTCTATAAAGTAGCCTCTTTAACTTTATTACAAACCACATTTCCTTGCCTGTTTCACTACAGCAAGTCATTCATTTGAGAAACATTTATGCAGCAGGAGAGACATTTTGCTATTGCAGGTGAAGGTAAGGACACATTTTTAAAAAAATGAATACACTCATGAGGAGTTCACATTCTATTTTGAACAGAAGACATAAACAGGTAAATTGTATTATTATGACATAATAAAATTATAGAGATAGGAACAAAGTGCAAAGATCAGTGGAGAGTTCTGACAGTGCTGGAGAAGTTTCATTGAGCATTGGAGCTGAGTATGAGGGACAAATTGTGGTTTATCAATTAAAAAAAAAAAAGAGGTAATAGGAAATGTTTCAGTAAGTGGAGGAACTTATGTAGAGGTAGCATTATGAAAGGACCTAGTATGTCCAACATCCAAGATAACTTTAGTCAGGAAAGAAAGAGATGAGGAAGAGATGGTTAGAAAAGTGGGCTGAATTATGAAGAATTTTGTTTGTTAAATCACAAAATTTAAAGTTGAAAGCTGTATTCAGTAACCAGTAAGAAGTAGCAATTTGGGGGACCAGCAGTTGGCATAATGGCTATGTCGCTGGATTCCCGTATATTCAACTGCAGTTGGAGTCCCAGACCTGGTGGCTTAAATTCATGCCAGGTGTGTATGCGTGCCTGTCCAAAATCCTGAGAGGAGAATGGAGGAGAAGGGATTGCGGTGTGGCCATCCCCCCCCCCAGGGGGTTTTCTCGCTTTCTGTCTCTCTATCTCTCTCTGTCTTTCTGGTGAGTGCACACGCCCTATAGCAAAAACTTACCCCCCCACCCCCCCAAAAATAGCAATTTTTGTTTGTTTTGGTGTGTTCTTCTTCTTTTTCTTTTTTTAAATTTTGAGAGTGAGATAATCAGCCTTAATTTCTAAATTTAAAAAAATTTCCCTAGAGGTAATATGGGAAAAATCGAGTTTTAGGGAGAAATGATGCAGGTTTGAATTGAGAAGTAGTAACAGAATATATGAAGAAAATACTTCTTTTCTTAAATGGCGAGAGGGCCGAGGACTTCAGTAGAGAGACAGAGAAGCAGAGAGAGATGGAGAGGGAGAAAATACTCCCAATGAGGTATAGTCACACTGCAATCTCTTCTCTTCCATTTTTCCATCCTGTTGGGATTTCAGGCACATAAACTCCTGACATGTTTTCTCAGGCCTCAGAATTTGAGCTGGAGTTGACCATGTGGCATCAGGCTCCTTTAACCACTGGCTACAGGGCCAGATTCCAAAATATATATTCTTAAGAGTCATTTCTGACATACGACGTATGACTTCTTGATGCCTAACTGGCTATTGATGATGATGAGAAAGAAGGATAAATGAAGCTTGTTCCGGCTTCTAGATAGGGGATGCAGTGCAAAGCTGCAGTCTTATTTTGATTTGGGCTATGAAAAGTAAAAGTTAAAAAAGAAAGAAAAAGGGACCAGCAGTTAGCGTAATGGCTATGTTGCTGGACTCCCACGTAGTCGACCGCGATTCGCGTCCCGGACCCAGTGGCTTAAAAAACTCACGCCAGGCACGTGTGTGTGCGTGCCCAAGATCCCAAGGGGAGAATGGAGGGGAAGGGATTGCGGCGTGACCATCCCCCCTGGGGGGTGATTTCTCGGTTTCTGTCTCTCTGTCCCTCTCTGTCTGTCTGGCGGGACAAATGAAAAAAACTACCCCAAAAAAAAAAAAAAAAAAAAAAAAGAAAGAAAAGAAAAAGAAAAAAGAAAGAAAAACAAAATCCTGTCATTTGACACAAAGTAGATGAACCCAGAGCATATAAGGCTAAGTGAAATAAGCCAGATTTGAACAGCAAATACCATATGTCCCCACTTAACATATACCAAATATTTGCATTCTATGGCAGAAAATGAGAAACTTAAAAGTTTAGAAATAGAGATATTAATGGGGATATCAGAAGAGGCTTGGAAGAGGCTGTGGGGGGTTCATTAGAAAATTTATAACAGACACAGGAATGCATGTAAATAAGAGGAAGAAGCTATGGGATGCATTACAGTATAGTGGGAAACATGGACAATTTATTATCTGCTTTAAAAAATAGAACTACTAACAAATGTGCACAAGATAATATCATATTCAAGTTTAAGAAGGTAAATAGGATATATCCTTGATTGGATTATTATACCCTGTATATATGCCTTAAAAATAATTCTGGGTCCAGTTGGCGTGGAGGTTAAGGTGGCCGGATTCCACGTGACTGTGCGATTCGAGTTCTAGACCCAGCAGCTTGAAAAACATGCTGAGAATGTGTTCTTGCTAAAAACTCAAAAGAAGAAATGGAGAATAAGTGATTGTGGTCTGTCATTCTCCATAGGGCTTTCTCACTTTCCCTATCTCTCTCTCTCCAGTGAGTACACATACCCTTTAGCAAATTAAAGAAACACTGTAGCCCATAAAATTATACATTGATTATATGTATATTAGAAACCATAATTAAAATTTAAAAAAGAGAGAAATTACATTTGAGGCCTAATCATGGTGATGTGCTAAAACACTGTGCTTTGTAGGCTGAGACCACGTGAGGGACCCGGTTCAATTCCTAGTCTAAGCTAATGACCAAGTGTAGAATCACCTGTAATCCCAGTGACTCTGGAGGCTGAGATGGGAGAACAGTGTGCTCAAGACTGGCCTGGGGGCCTACTCCATAGTGTAGCAGGTAAGCACTGTGAAGAGGGAGCTGTATCCCACATGTCCGAGTCAGGTTCGAGTCTTAGCCTAAGCAGCTTGAAAACATGCTGGGCACATGTGAGTGTGTACACAAAATCCTCATGGGATGGCGGAATGGAGAGAAAAGGATTGCACTGTGGCCATGCCCCATTGGAGGTGTTCATTCTCAGTCTCTCTCAGGGTGCTACAAGTGTACTTGCTCTATGGCAGTGAAACAATTAAAATAAAATGACTGGCCTGGGCAACATAGTGGGACCTTTAAGGAAAAGAAAAGGAAATTACATTTGAGGTGTTCGTGGACATCCAGCAGAGACTACTATAGACTGTGATATTTTGGACAAGGGCAGACTCCATGATATGGCCATTGAGTTTGTGCACTGCCCGGGAGCACTGCATGTAACTGGGTGGTGGCATCATCTACAGCAGAGCCCTGAGGCATACCCTGCCCCAACACAGGCCGAATGCCCCCGAGAGCACTTTTTCTTTTAAAGGTCAGATTCTTGACCCTCCCCGCTACACTGAATCTGATGTTGTTACCTCACCTATATGCATTAAAAGGGCATGGAGTGTGCACATTGCTAGAGGCAGGTGAGACCGGGCATCTGGGGTGCAGATATGTGAGTTGGCAAGAGAATCTGTGTGTATGAGAATGTAGAAAGTTTCCTCAAACTGTCCAGATTGTGCAATATGCAGAGTTTTTTTTTCGTACTTGAGGAAGGGGTCCATTTTAGTTTATATAAAGACACTGTAGAGGCTAGCACAGGCCTGTATAAGGGCTAGGGACATTGATTTGAGAATCATAAGCATAAATTGCTCTTGAAGCCACAGGATAAAAGAAGTCACTCAAGGAATGTTAGTATAACAAGAATATAAATTAAGGTAATGGTGAATAATTTTCCTGTAATACTATTGCATTGTCAGTGGAATATTGTTAACAAAACTACATAGTAAGCTATCAATCATTCCAAAATGATCAATGAACACCTTTTTTTTAATGCCATATTTTACATGAAGTGCTAGGATAGAATGTTGGGCCTGAACAGACATGGCCTCAGCCACGTGGTTCTTAGAGATTTGTGGAGGAAATGGGCACTAAGAAAATAACTCTATGGAAATGCTGAAATAGAGACAAGAAAGGAAGAACCAGGTCTTTTCTAATACCAGGACTCTAGACAGGACCCAGGGAAATCTTCCCTAAAAATGATCCAAAGATGAATCACAGTTTGGAAGGCAAAGCCAGTATGGATGTTGGGAGGTCAGTATCCAGGGACCATTTCAAGCTGAAATAATAATACGTGAACCAAGCCTGGGACTGTGACTCTAAAAGGAGGTCATTGTGAGGGGGACTGAGCCCAAGAGCAGGTCATAGGGAGCAGTGGACACAGAGCATAAAGATGTGTAGAGATTTTTACTGAAGATTTTGCTCCAATAGCAAAAGAAAGCATTGATGGGTTCTAGCCAAGGGAGTTACATATTTGAATGTATGTCTGGAACTAGATTTGCCTGGGATTGAGGTTTTTCCAGGATTCAGATAGTCAATGCTAAGACCAGGAAGTTCTGTGCTAGCTGAGTTATTCACCTTATTTTGAACAGATACCTCTGACTGCTGCATTGAAGACAGGTTAGAGAGAATCAAGAATGGAAAGAGAGAGACCAGTCCCAGGCCTGTGGCCTCTGCCCTCATGAGAGACAATGGTGCTCAGACCAAGGTGAAGCCACACGGATTGCACAGAAGTGTGAAAAACCAACAGAAGGTCTCAAGGCAGCTTGCATGGAGTGATGAGTGAGAGCAGGTCTTCATAGACGGCTCCAGGTTTTTGACTGAAGAACTAGATTGACGATGTTGCCATTCTAGGAAACACTCTCTAAACAAGAATGGCGGGGCTCTGTATTCTGGTACAGAATAGAATAGTGATGAGAAAAGCTTTAGGGTAAAACTTACTGAGCCTAAATACCACATTTTCTGCTTGCTAGCTGTTACATCAGGCAAGTCCCTGAGGCTTTGCAGGTGCTGATCTCCATCTAAAACAGACATGATAATAATACTCATTTCACAGAGATTGAAACTGATCAGATAAAGTATGTCAATAAAATTCATAATTCAGCATTAATATGCATTAAATTAACATTTACTATTGGCTGCTATTATATCTCTTGTTCCTAGTCTCAGAGGCTTTACATAAGTGTTTTGAGAGTCCAAGGTTTTCGAGATGCTTACAAGAATTATGGCTCTGTCAAAAGGGAACAGGGGACATAATGTATGAACTCTTATGTAAAGTACAGAAGATCCAAAATGACTATACTTTTCACTGATTGAAATCACTTTTAGTTTTAGTTGGTAACTACAAGTGTATATTAATAATTTTCATACTGCTCATTCACTACAGCTTGGCAGTTATTTATTTTATTTAGTTTGGTTTCCATAAATACAGAGGTTTTTGTTTTTGATTTTTAACATTACTAATGTAAGAACATTTACTGGTATGGTCTTAGTTTCCATTGCAATTTTTTATTTGTCCCCTTCTGGGATTTATGTCTTAGATTGGGATTCCCAGTCATCATTTTGTCCCCTACCATACTGGGGACAAAGTGGAAGGAGAGTGGTAGAGGGGAAAAGTGCAGGAAGGAAAATTTGGAGGAAAATGGAGAAGTAAGACATTTGTGGAACACAGATATGGATTGTTGCTTGTTGGTGATGTCATGTATAGTATTCTCAAGTCACCTGCTGTGTGGCAGATATCATGTTGGGTAAAATCTCTTTACAAACTAAATAATGTATAATGATTGAATGTATAAATAACAATAATAATAATTTAAAAAATAATGTGAAAAATGATGACTGGAACCAGCAGATGGCGTGGTGAGGCACTGGATTCCCAAGTGGCCAATGATACTTTGACTCTTGACCTAATGACTTGAAAATTATGCCGCGTGCACGTGTGTGTGCGCACACGCATGTGTATCCCAAATCCTGAGGAGAATAGAGGAGAAGGAATTTCAGTGTGGCCATACTTCCTGGGAGGTGATTTTTTCACTTTCTCTCTCTCTTTCTTTCTCTCTCCAGCAAGTAAATACATCCTATGGCAAAAATCTAAAAAAAAAAAAAAGATCCTATTAAACTTGCTTTCTTGTGGCTTGATCTGGCGATACATGCAAATGCTGTTGAGAAATAATTTATTTAAAATTAGTCTGTGGTCTAACCTAGTTGGCATGACCTGTAGTGTGTGAGCCTGATGCTGAAAGCAGATGGCTGACCACTGATTTGGATCCCTGGGTCGACCTGAAAACATGCAGAGTGTGTGCACCAGCACCCAAAATTCCGAGGAGCTGGAGGGATGGGGAAGAAGGATTGCAGCGTGATGAGACCCTGGCAGGGTGCTTCTCTCGCTCTCACTTTCTCTCATGCATATGTGTCTACATGTTCTATCATTAAAAAACCCCAATAATTAAAAAAAAATTAGTTTGTGATTATGTTGCCTGGGGTACCTCTTGTTGGAGATAAATATGCCTGAGAAATGTAAAATTATTTCAAAATTTTGCAAGTATCTATTTTCTGCCTTAAATTTATGGCATCTTTAATCAGATATCATAAAGTATTAGAAGCTCTATTCCTTATATATTATTTTTTATAATTTAGTTTAGAGACAGAAATAAAACTATCATTATTCAATAATATCTGAGGCTACATAGTATTGAGTTAAAGTTTTAAAAGATTAATTATTAATTTAAGTGGAATAATGATTCATTTTTGGACTTGGACTGTGAAATATAGGATTTTTATTTTTAGGGAGTAACAAATTGCAATCATCAGAGTGTGTGTGTGTGTGTGTGTGTGTGTGTTATGTATATGCTATGTTCATCAAAATTCATGTGCTGAAACTCAGTTGTCAAGATGATAGTATTAAAATGTGTGGTCTTGAGGAGATGATTAAGTCGTGAAGAAGGAGCTCTCATGGATGGGATAAGTGACCTTATATATAAAAGGACAGGGGGGAATTAGCTAGGCCTTTTTACTTTTTTTTTTTTTTTTTAGTTTATTTATTTATTTCCAGAGAGAGAGAGAGAAAGACAGACACCTTTTGACAAGACCTTTCCACCACAATTCTCCTCAGAGCTTTGCAGCCAGCCAGGGTCATGGGTGTGTCTATGGGCATGCCCGTGTGTTAAGTAGACCCAGGATACAAACCCAGAGCCTTCCCATATGGCCTCCAGCACCTCTACTGCTGTGCCATTTGATCATGTGAGGACATGGCATCAAGGTGTCATTTTGGAAGCAGAGAACAGGTCTTAGCTGAGACCACACCTGCTTAGCTCTTTGATTTTGCACTTCTCAGGCTCCGAAAGTATAAGAAATAAATTTCTGTTCTTGTAAATACCTAGTCTCAGGTATTTTGTTATTGCAGCACAAGTAGACAATGACAGTTTGTGTGTGTGTGTGTCTGTGTGCATTTAAAGTTGATACAGTATCTTAGGCTCCTGAAATTCTACTCTTGACTGATACTGACGGTCAAAATGCCCATAGCAGCTTGAGTCCTAACCCATCTCAGACATTCTGCTTCAGGAAAATCATGTAATAGCAACACCCCCTTAAAGAACTCTGGGGACTTAAGGGGATACCAAACCTAAGAAGAAAACCATCAAATACTTTTATTTTTAACCTAGAAGCCTAAAGTTAAGGTTTTTGTGAAATTTCAAAATGGCATTTTCTCCTGTCTTTATAATTTTGTAGAACAAAAAATACCAATGAACTACTATTTATAGAACTCAATATAAAGTAAAGCAGAAAAACACTAAATGTACAACATAAATATACATATTTCTTTATAAGGGGCTTGTGTATTAAAGTGGTCTGTGAAGACTGTTTAAGTGGAGATGCCTCAGTTCCATGCCTCACCACTGCATTCTTGGTGCAAATCACCTAACCCCTCGGTGCCTCAGTTACCTCACCTGTACAGCGGGGATAGTAATTTGGTCTTTCTTATAGTGATGCTCTGAAGATTATGAGCTAGGCTATAATAAAGCCTGTAGGACAGTGCCTGGCGTGTGGAAAGCATGCTGGCATTTTGTGCTTCCATTATTACCTGCGAATAAATTACTTGGGTCTTTGCATCTGGGAGCCCTGTGCTGACTCTCCATGTGGGTTTATTCCTACAGAGAGATTGATCGTCTTAGGTTGGCACTTTAAATATGGGACTACACACACACACACACACATACACACACACGAAATGTGCAAGTGTCTGCAATTGTTCAGACAGTACTTCTATCAGTTATGGAAGGGGCAGCTGGGAAAGTGGGAGCAAGGGAAGGCATGCAGAGGTCACACACTGGAACTGCAAGCAGGTCATCCAGCACCCTAATGATTCCAAAATGGGATTTAGCCTTCTCATTTTCCCAAAGACTTCCAGAGTCTACTGAAATATGTTTATTTTCTAAAATGAAAATAGATATGTTTATGCAAACATAAATGTAACTTTGTTTATGTTTATTTTCAAACATAGATCCAAAACTTCAAAATATGATAACAACATGTGGAACTAATCCTGGACACAGTTGAGAAGGTTTGGCAAAGATAATAATAAGCGAATATAGGCAGAACTGAATGACTGCAGATAGATACACAGGACCCTTGCAGTGGAGGCCCCTGTGGATAGACAACTGAGGATCAGGCAACTTCTTCCTTCTCCAGTGCCTTGGCTTGAGGAGAGAGTTCTGGGTGTTTGACACTACCTGGAAGGAGTTGGCTGGTTTCTGCAAGCCCAGCAGTGGAGGGAAGAGAGTGTGGAATAAAATGTGTAGAATTATTGAAAGACCACTGATATTTTGGCCTGAGATTCATATCTTCTTTATGGTAGCGTTTTTATAGTAGTACTGAGTTTTTATGCACTACAACAATCATCAGTGTATCGCCTCTCAATTCCACATCAACCCTTTTACTTGCTCTGCAATGAGAAGAGGCCGCTTATTTCCTTTGCAGCAAGCAAGATGCTACGTTTGTCGGTAGAGGGCGCTGGAGGGACATTGCAGGAGGAAAGACTTTTCCTAGTTCAATGAGCTGCCTGTTTTTTTGCTTCTCGGTCGGTCTTCATTACTGCCAGGCCTCCTGCAGTCTTACCAGTAAAACCTTCTTCCAGAGCCCCAGTCCTTCCGTGTGCCCACCCACCAATCCCCACCTGGACACAGGGTGCTTCCTGTTTGGCCCGTGATTGTAAACTAGCTCTGGCCTGGGCACTGCGGCCGACTTCTATATTATGTAGTGGGCTCCAGGCATTCTGCAATAGTCTCTGTAACCAGCCTTGGGAAGTCAGCTCCTTGCCAAGTTGTTCCTTCCTTGGGTTCTTCCCCTAGCCCTAGGGGATTCTTTAGAACTGGAGTCCTCAACTGTGCCCCCCTGTGAATTTTTATAGAGGATTTCTTGGAACACAGCCTTGCTCATTCATTTATATTTTGTCTCTAGCTGGCTTGATGCTGCCGTGGTAGAATGGACTAGTTTCAACAGAGATCTAATGATCCACAGACCCTAAACAGCTTACTATCTGCGTCTTTATGGAAAAGTGTGCCAACCTCTGTTACAGAGTTCTCTTTTTTCCTTTATCATTATTATAGTTAATATTTATATTTAAATTTCTTGTTCAAATTACTCGGTGATTTCTGTCTCCTGATCAGACCTTACTGATCCATGCACTGCATATACATCTATACCCCCAATGGATTACAACCGATAGAACTGGAACCATTTTGGGACCAAAAGTTGGCGTAATGGCTATGTCGCTGGATTCCCATGTAGTCAACCATGGTTCGAGTCCTGGACCTGTTGGCTTAAACTCATGCTGGACGCATGTGCGTGCGTGCCCAAGATCCAGAGAGGAGAATGGAGGAGAAGGGATTGCGACGTGGCTATCCTCCCTGGGTGGTGATTTCCCGCTTTCTGTCTCTGTTCTCTCTGTCTTTCTGGTGAGCGCATGTGCCCTATAGCAAAAACCTCTCCAAAAAAGAAAAGAAAAGAAAAAAAGAATTGGTACCATTTCAATTTAGGAAAGAACAAGCTGCCGTTTCACTCCCAACCGACAAAACTTCCCACCCCATGGCAAGCAAATACTGTGGGTCTGACTACTGCCTACCAATATGGATAAAAAAAAAATTGGTTGGGAGAACAAATAGAAGTTAATTATACAGATAAATTACCTTGTCACAGACATATCTTATTCATTTGTTGCACATGAAAACAACCCAGATGCTTAGTGCATAGTAAGAATTTAGTACATGATTTTGGACAAATGAATGAAGATACAGATGAATATTTTTTTTAAAAAAAACTGAACACAACCTATAGGCAATATTTTCTTTTTGATGCAAGGAAATGACAAATAATAAAATGTAGGTAAGCAATGGGTGATTTTTATCCTCAAACATTTACTCTGATTATATGAAAACTATAAGAAATACATAAAGAAAAGAGATGTGTCTGCGAATACATTATCTTAAGCTATATATGCAAGTGAAGTGGAAAACACATGAAAAATAATTTTCTCCTGAAACAGTCTGATAATGGAGTCAAGCATTGCATTTTTGGTTTGCATTAGCTGAGCTCAATCCGTTACCCATTTCACTTTTCAAGTGAATCCACAGCCACAGAGAGGTCCATACTGGGTTCACTTCACTAAACAGCTGTGGACAGGGGTCAATTTTTATTCTATTTAGCATTATTCATTCATCCAGATTCTATATTCAGCTAATTACTTGCAGGAACAGCACTCATTACGAAGAATAACTCATTTACATGAAGAAAGGATACAGTTTGCCCTTTTGCTTTTAGTTCCCCTCCTTCCCTTTGCATGTACTCTTATTGCCTTTGGGGTACTGTGAAGCACGGAAATCAAATCAAGGCACTTTACATTATGATTTCTTGTTTCCCAGACATTCAAACCTTTTTGTGGACCAAAATTAGCCCTTGCCAGGTAATTCAAATGAAAGTTTGAACTTAATTTTATCTTCCTTTCATATGAGCGTTCTGCTGCGTGCATCCACGGCCCTGCCTGCTCACAGACAGCCTCACCTCCCTCCAGCTGATTGCAGCGGAGTCTGTGGCAAGCTTCAGATGCTGTTGGTGATATTTTCTCTACTGTTTACAAAAGCAGAAAAGAATTTCACACTTTTTTGAGCACTGCAGCTGTTTCAGCACCTTTAAATGCCACTTAAAAGCCATTCTAAACAAACCAAACTGCCTACCAGAAAACCGAAATACCTGTTAGAATTGTTTTTCCCCCATGAAGAATGAAGAGTGTTCTTTAATGTGCCAAATGAATTCAAGGAATGCATTTGCTTTCTAGGCCTTCATACAAAGACAGTAATGTAGGTAGCTCAGTATTAGAAAGATAAAAGTAGTTTCTATTGTTCACAGTAGGAACTGAGGGAGTGGGAGGGTAGTGATTATTCTCTAATAGCAATCTTTTAGAAAATATGTCATTTTAATTAACCCTTCATTTGGCCGAACTCTATCCCTAGCTTAGTGGTGCATAGGCTTACTTACACATGGGATTAAGTCCCGCAGCTTAAAACAAAAGGGGGCTGTCTGTATCCCTCCTCAGACATTGTGATTTGATTAGTCGGGATGTAAAGAGGTTTTGGAGTTTGAAAAGCTCCTCAGATGATTGCAATGTATAGATAAGTTTGGAAACCATTGCCCTAGGTTGACCTCTGATTTTAAGTAGTGTTGTGCTATCAAATGGCACTTTCTTTTCTTTCTTTCTTTTTTTTTTAAAAGGTGTTTGCTATAGGGTAAGTGTGCTTGCCAGAGAGACAGAGAGAGACAGAGAGACAGAAAGCAAGAAATCACCCCCCCCAGGGGGAATGGCCATGCCGCAATCCCTTCTTGTCCATTCTCCTCTCAGGATCTTGGGCATGTGCGTACACTGACCAGGCTTGAGTTTAAGCCACCGGGTCTGGGACTCGAACAGTGGTCGACTACTTGGGAGTCCAGCGACATAGCCATTATGCCAACTGCTGGTCTCGCAAATGGCACTTTCTAAGATTATGGAGGAGTAACTGAGTCAGAGTCCCTACTTGGAGAACAGGAGGGACAAGCTGAGGCTGGTGTTTTTACAACTGGGGAACTTATTAGCGGAATCTACAAAACTGGGACCCAGACCTGGGAAGAGGACATTGTCCTGTCGGTGTCACTAAGGGAAAGTGTCATTCTGGGCATGTGGAAAGAAAATAGAAGCAAGTACTATTAGAACAAACTGCTGCTGTGGGGTGGGAGAGGGGTAGGGGAATGAATCAGTGCTGAGAAGACTTCAGCAAGAATAGATGAACAAGGAAGAGGAAGTCACCCATTTTGTAGTCATCCTTCAATGTTGCTAGTCACAAAACCAACAGGAAAAGAACTGACCAAGGAGAAATAATTTGCAGAGTCCCAGCTCTAGTCAGCATCTCCAAGTCAGATATGAAAGAGTAGAGTTGGAAGTGAAAAACAATAATGTACAACATAATTATAGTCAAAGAAAAATATGCGTTGACATAAACAAATTTACATGTACGATTAACATAGGTTTTACAACAGTACTGATTCAGGGAACCAGTAGTTAGCGTAATGGCTGTGTTGCTAGACTCCCATGTAATTGACTGTGGTTTGAGTCCTGGACCCAGTGGCTTAAATTCACGCTGGGCGCATGTGTGTGCGTGCCCAAGATCCCGAGAGGAGAACAGAGGAGAAGGGATTGCGGTGTGGCCATCCCCTGGGGGGTGATTTCTTGCTTTCTGTCTCTCTGTCTCTCTCTGTCTTCCTGGCGAGCACCTGTGCACTCTAGCAAAAACCTCTCCAAAAAAAAAAAACCAAACCCAAAACCAAAACCAAAACCAAAACAAAACAGTACTGATAGTACTGATTCAGATTATGTGAGCATGTCCTCTCATGTATGATTGGTGGATATGTAAATGAACATAGCTCTTGACCCAGCAGGTGATGTAGTGGTTGAGACACTGGAATCCCACATGATTGAACGTGGTTCAAATCCCAGACCTGGTGGCTTGCTTCCCCATTTTCTCTTTCTCTTTTTCTCTCTCTGATCAATCAAATAAAAAAAAAATAATAATAGTGATGATGAATAAAATTAAATAAAATAATTCCTTAAAAACATACAAGTAAACAAAAACCCCACAGCTCTCTTTGATAGCAGAGTAACAAGTCCTAAAGTGTTTATAACCCTTGATTTGATATTCTGCTTCCGGAAGTTTATCCCAAAGACACAATGAAAACTATGATGTAAGATTTATGTACAATGTATTTACTACATCTTGTTCATGCTCATAAAAACCTAAATGATTCTAAATAGGGAATAATTAAGTACAATAGGTATATAGATATTAATTTTATGAAATAATTAAAATTATGTACATAATAAATTTACAGAAAGAACATGTTTATGGTACAGTGGTCGAGATATCTTCTTTCTTTTTCATTTACTATATTACCACAAGCCTTGTTCTTGATCATTTTATTTTCTTTGTTGTACATTGCTGTATTTTCTGTTTCCTACAATATGTCTATGTTACATAAATAATAATTTGGTGATATGAATAAAGCAACAGGGAATAGATCTGTTATTTTTTAATATATTATTTTATTTAACTTTATTTATTATTTTTATTTTCCAGTTTGATCAGAGAGAGAGAGAGAGAGAGAGAGAGAGGGAAAGTGAGAAAGCAAGCCACCAGGTCTGGGACTTGAACTGTGATCCAGCACCTTTAACTACCATGACACCTGCCAGAATAGCACTAAAATAAAATGCTTATATGTAAACAAAACAAAAAAGAATACATGAGGAACAAACTTGCAGCAAATATTAGTTTTCTTTTCATCTGTAGTGAGTTCATGTATATTGATTTAAATAACCCATCAAAACTGTTGATAGGTAAATAATTGAAAGATCAAAAATTATAAAAGGAAAAATACAGGTGAATAATGTACTTAACAGAAAATGCTTACCATCAAAATAGCAAAGATCATGAAAGTTGATGGTAATATTATTGCTGAGTGTAGTGTAAAATCAGGGAAGCATTTAACCAGAAACCTGGATTCATTTTTTAAAATTTAGAATACACATAGTCTTCAATCCTCAAAAACAATTATTACAATATATCCTAGTATTATAACTTGAAATACAGAAATGGCTTTCTTGCCAAAACAACTCATATTGTGTTGTTCAAAAGGAAAAACAATTGGAAACAATCTAATGTCTGAACAGATATGAATATTTTCATAAATATAATTGTTGTAAAAAGTGAAATTTAACAAATCCCTTAAAATTGTTTATGAAAGTTTTAAAAAGGATTGAATAATGTTTAAATTCTAATATTAAGTGTGACATGTGAGTTAATTTAATACTCAGTATTATCTCAGCTAGGCAACATTATATGTATGAAGTTGGAAAGAGAACCAGTTGGTGGTGCAATGAATATGTGAAGCTGGATCCACATGAGGAGGTTCTGGGTTCACATCCTGAGGCCTCCCAGTGTATTTCAGATACAGGTGCATGGGCAAGTTTGCCTATGCTCTGGATTGACTGAGGCTGGGGTTGGGTCATGCTGTGAAGACCCTATGAGGGGAGATGCCTCTCTCTCTGTCTTTCTGTTTCTCTATCTCATGAAGAAATAAATAAATGAACCATTGTTTGTTTTTCCATAACAATGGTAAGGTTACAGAGGAGCAAAACCAAACATCTAGGTACTTTACAAGTCTGACCAAGAGTTGTTCAGCCATAGCAGAAGATAAAATAAGTGGCTGAAGATCCTGGAAGCAGGTAGGATTGAGGAAAGAAGTGATGTAAGATGTTTCCAATCTAACCCTTTAAATTGTTCAGATCTACTCCTACTCTTTTCTTAGATCTGAGATCTTTTCTACAATAGCAGACCCTTAGTTTTTGTCCTAACAAGATGTCCTCATTTATTCTAACTTTGAGGTGGGGCTGGTTATATTCTCCTGGGTTAGCAGTGAAGTAAACTAGAATCCAGTCTGGTTCTAGGTCAAGTGTCCTTTGGACCAATCAATGTGGTTCGGAGCCTGATTATAATGAGCAGTCCTCCAATTTGCAATATGTTTAGAATACATAACATTTATGGATATTGTATAACAATAGGAAAATATGTTGAATAAAATAAAAGTAATTACATGTATGATGTCTATATCAGAGGCATGTTTAGTGATCTATATTCAGTTACTATTCTCGACTGCAGTCATCCTATGGAACAGAGATTATTAATATCTGGTTACATATGAGGAAACCAAAGCATAAGAGAAAGTAATTTGCATGCCCAAGGCCACTCAGAAAGTGACAGAATCATAGTTCACACCTGAATCTCTCCAATTTCAGAAACTTACCACTTTCCATCCAAGTTGTCAGATATGCTTTCTCCAGTTTTTACAACCTGCATCTTCTTAGAGATGATCTTCATTCATCTCCCATCTCCTTGTACTTCTGTTAATTGACAATCACTCCCTCACCCAGCCCCAGCATCTCAGAACTCATTATCATTTTACCCTTCTGTGATAATTTGACTTATTGTTTATCAGATAGCCACTTCTCATTGACATTCTATCTGCCTGACAGTTTCTGGCTGATGAAATGTGAGCAGACACATGTTCATAGGTGCAAATGGATACCTCAGCCGTGCATGCCAGATTTGTCTAGCCTCCGGTGCTTTGGAGTTACACCCTGAGAGGATCATGCCATTTCAGCCTAGCCTTTAGCATTGGACACAGAGAACAAATCCACAGCCTGTAGCATAGCATCCCAGTTGAGCACATCCTAGATGGAATAACCACAGTTGACCTGAAGACTTGTGAGAATAGATGCTTATTGTAAGTCACTGAGTATTAAATTGGTTGCTAGGCGAAATTATTGCGAAAATTGGCTGAAACATTCCCTTAGCTTGATCTTTGGCTCCTTAAAGCCTTTTAGCAAACTAGAGCTGTCTGGTAAATAGCAGAGTATTATTACAAGATGAAGAATGTTTGGAAATCCTCTGAATGGTGGATGGCATGTTATTGTCTCAATCAAATTTTATTTTCTCCTTTTTTGGGTGGTAATAAATTTGATATTGTTGTAGGAAATTTCAAAATAGTAAATCACCGTGATTAGAATGTAATTTGTTGATAATATCGTCTTTTCAGTAGTTTTATATATAGGAAACTTAAGTTTATAGTTACCAGTAATTCAAGTGCAATTACTTTAATGTAGCCATTCTTGCATTTTCTTATAGTTCATTAATTGACTGCCCACTGTTTTCCAGGTATTATGTATCTGTAGTCTCATTTAACTTTAATAATGCTTCATCTTATAAATAAAGGAATTAGGCCTAGAGAAGAAAATAAACATTAAAGTGATCAAAGATACCTCTTATCCTGTGATAGATGAGGTGGGACTGTAGCTGGATCTACAATAGAATCGTGGGTAAGATTTGGAAAGGAGCAGAAAAGGGCATGCCAGTTTAGGCAAAAACTACTAGACTAAGAATTCTGGCAAGAGGGGATAGACATGAGTATGGATTTTATTACTCTTAGAATAGACAATTTGTTTTAGAATTTGCTAATAAGTATGTTAGATCTGTGCAGGGGTGAAATACTATCAGAGACATTAAAAGAATGACAAAGAAGTTTACACATGATAGACTAGGCAGTGGAGAGCTTGTTAAATCATGTTGAAAACAATGCTTTGTGGGCTGGGCAGAATGTCCTGAGCCGGATGCCACATGGCCAACAGTGTTTGTTTCAAGTCCTGACCCCAGTAGCTCAGGAAACACACCCGGGATGGTACGGCATAAGTGTATGCATGCTCAAAATTCTGAAGGGAGGGAGAAATGAAGGAAAGAGGATTGTGGCACAATTATGCCCCATTAGGGGTGCTCTCTTTCTGTTTTGTGAGCTCTCATGCCTTCTGACAGTTGAAAAAAATAATAATGCTTTATGAAAAACTGTCTGGTGAAAATATTCAGTTAATATCCTTAGAATTTAAAGAACATATTTGAATTTCTTCCGTATACTTAGTATGTACCAAACACTGTGCTTGGTTGTTATATTGACTATGTGGAGAATTGGGCATTGTGGGGATTAAAAATTGAATAAGATATGGTTCCTGCTCTCAGTGGCACAGATGGCCATGTTTAAGATATAATACAATTTACAGCTTAATAAGTAACTGTAAAATAATTAAGAAAAAATGGATGAGAGGCTACTAAGGGAAGTATTGAGACAGTTCTCTAGGAAAGACTGCAAATGAATTACTAGTACATGGATAACAATGGGCAAAAAAGGGCAGAATAAAAACTTATGTCAACGCTTTTAATTTAGAAGACAGGAATAAAGGTGTTTTTGTGAATGGAAGTAGAAGCCTAGATATTATGATAATATTCACAAGAACTTGGTATTATTTCATAATTGACATGGGCTGTTCTTAACTTTTTGATTAAATTATGAATACTTTTTTAGTTTTTTTTCCTAAAGATTTATTTATTTTAAATTTTATTTACTATCATTATTTTTCAATTTTGACCAGAGAAAGACAGAGAGAAAGGGAGAGTGAGAAAGCAAGCAACCAGGTCTGTGACTTAAACTGTGGTCAGCCATGTGGGAGTCGAGCTCCACCTGCGGGCCCCTATGGTATGGGTTTAAAACATTGTAACGCATTGAGTAGTTAATCTTATTGAACCTAAGATATTTAACCCAAACAGGCTTACTATTTAAATGAGAAAAAAAGTGTATTCCCAATTAAATTATTCTTCTTGGACATAAATGGTACAGTCTGAGAAGCATTAATAAACATGTACCTTTGCTAAAATTGTATTACCTTATATGCTATTTGTAGTTTCTTATCTTTTAGGTAGTTTTAGAGATGGCATGGAGACCAGCATTTAACCATAACCCTGAAAAGTTTGATAATAATCAAGACATACATAGATACATAGACATACGAGAAGAAGAATCTCATGTACTATAATGGAATTTTAGCAAACGTGAGATTTGATCTAAGAAAAGTTTAAGCCAACTCCATGAAGTCTTGGAAAATGTGTACAAAGATATTTCCAGTAAGTAACATTACATTCCCATCAGTAACACATGCTTTTCTTGAAATTAAAACGACTATTTTAAGTAAGTCAGAAAAGACAGTAGAAGTTCTTATTAATGTTGTGCGTCAAATTCCCCTCTCCCATATGAGTGTCCTGGTGGCTCTTCTATGTTATTTCAGTAAGCTTGATAAGTCTTTTTTCTCTCTCAGGATCTTAATTTCTTCATCTGAAGAATGAGAGAGTAAAATTTGACTTTCTCTCTCCCTCCCTTACTCCCAATATGGTTTCTTCTTCCTTCTCTTTTTTTTCTTCCTGGAAATTGTATTGAGGACCTTCTTTATGTCCCAGTTTGGACTCTTACTCATTTTATGCAGATTATTACAGCCTCTAAGATCAGGTGTTGTGGGGGTGGTAACCCGCCTGGGTGAAACGTCTTGCGTTTGCGTACCAACATCTCCATGAGCAAACTGGTGTGTAAGTGCAGACTCACGATCCGGACTAGCTGTGGCTGACAGTGGACCATGGCATGAAAACTCTGATAGGGGTGCCTGTCTCTGCCTCTCTCGTGGAAATAAAATAAGTAAACATCTTTTTTTAAAAAAAAGGATATTAAAACCCTAAGTCTAGTATTATCTTCTTCAAAGTCTTTCTCAAAAAAATGGATGGCATAATGAACCTAATATCCCAGTGTGAATGCATCTTTTTCTTAGTCTGTTATAGAGACTTTTAGCTGATGTGGCCCCTGACCTTTCCATAGGTTTCTCTCAGGCCATTTCCCCCATTTCTTCATTTTCTGAGTACTTTGGCATTCTCTGAATGCGAAAGGTGCTCCTTCTGACTTTATGTATGCACAGAAGACGTATTCATCCTTCAATCACTCATCAAATGTCCTTTCTGCTTTCCCTTTTCTATAGTCACCATACTTGGTATTTGCTTCTATTGTAGCAATATTCCACTGTATCAGACTTAAAGTTTTTGTGTATCAGTCTCATTCATGCTGGGCACAGTGCCTTGCACATAATAGTTGATCAATTAATATGGGCTGATTTAAACAATTTCACTAATTTTTATTGGGGTTAAATTATATAAATGTCTTACGTTTTCAATTTCTTTTTGATAAATACAGAAATCATTGAAAATGAAAGGAACAGGAAAATGTGATTTTAGTATTTCTTAATCTGAAAAAAATTATATCTGACTTAGGATTCTATATCAATTTTAGTGTATTGGCAACTAAATTAAACAATAAAACTTATGATCACTTTAAGTTATGGAGACCAGGCTCCGAACTTCTTGTGGGTATTGTGATGCTGGGAGATAGCCGATATCATGTATTTCTGGATTTTTTTTTTTTTTTTTTACTAACTGTTCCCAAAAGCAATACATCTGTTTCCTGAGTCTGGGAGAAAATGTCTTTCCCACGTGTAGTTCAACTTCATGTTATGGCTTCTGATATGCACGTGAAAAGCCTGTGTGACACATTTTCCTATGAATCTGGCTACAGCTTTTATATGAGCCAACTTGACCACTTTGCTGTGTCAAAACACTATATATTCCAGGATCTAATTGGCATGAAGGTTACTTTTCCAAAGAGGAAGCCAGATTCAGAACAGCTCCCCAGTTATGTTCTCTTAGTTAGAAGTTTCTTTTTTCCCCCCCGACAGTATTTCTTCAAACAGGAAATTGAGCAGAAAAATTGTTTCGAGAGATAGTTGAGCTATAACTTGAAAAAATATATATAAAATATTTTCATTATACCTTTATAACTAATTGTGTGCGTGTGTGTTTCTATAAATGTTTTATAACTTTACTTTTAGATACTGATTAATGTCTATTGCTTATTTGAGATATGCCTGTTACTTATTTATGAATATTTCAAAGCAAAATTATAAATCTTATGTAGCTTTCAAAGAACTATCTCTCAAAAAGAATAATATGAAAACATTTTTGCTTTATTAATAATTTAAAATAAAAACTTAAAAGTGAAGGCTGAGGTGAGAAATTTGGTCTTGACCTACTTATAAAAGACAAACAAGGGCAACAATTTCACATGCAACTTTAAATGAACAGCCTTTTCAAACTAGTGAGGAATTACTTGTTAGCGTCTTTTAAGTAAACAATTTTTAAAAACTGGCACAAAATTAGGCTATTCTATAGTAGGTGACGAAGGTAATGGATGGTGAGAAAAATAAATCTTTTGTAGTTAAAACTCATTTCAACAAACTCAGAAGGGAAAAATGTGCTAAAGGGATAGGAAAGCATTAGAGTTAAATGTAAGCTTATTTTTTATAATTACTTACTTATTAGAAGGTTATAGGAAGCAACCAAAAAAGAGGCAGAATCTTGTGGAAATTCAGTTCTTAAAATATGGTTGAGACTCATGTTCTTTTTTTTTTTTTAAGAGAGATTTTTGGTACAGGGTGAGTATGCTTGCCAGAGAGACAGAGAGAGACAAAGAGACAGAAAGCAAGAAGTCAACCCCCCAGAGGTATGGCCACATTTTAATCCCTTCTTCATTCTCCTCTTGGGATTTTTGGTACACATGCACATGTGCATGGTGTAAGTTTTAAGCCACTGAGTCCAGGACTTGAACTGTGGTCAACGAAGTGGGAGTCCAGTGATATAACCATTACACCATCTGCTGGTCCCCATGTTCATTTTTTAATATAAATAAAACTTTATTTACTTCATTCAGAAAACATTGACAAAATAAATTTCAGTTGCAATTTCACATGTACTGAGGATAAAAGTGATATTATTAACAATGACTTAGAAATGAATAAAAACTACAATTTTGCAAAAGATTATAAACATTTTGCACACTAGTCAGATCTTTCTTTTCAGCAAAGATCTCCTTTGATGACAAATAAATTAACAAATGCATATTGTTGTGAACTGTTTCAGACAGTACAAAAAATGGTTTTGATTTTTTTTCTCTTGTAAACAAAAGTTTATCATTTGTACTTTTTTTGGGGTCTCATATCCACCATTCACCACCCACTCTTGACCAACTACTATCCCCCCTTACTGTCTCTGGCATCCACACCCATCCTCTCTACCATCACATATTCAGATCTCTCAACCTCTGCCACAAAATGCAGAAACTCAATACAAATTGAGTGAGGATATACAATATGTACCTTTTAAAGTCTGACTCACTTTTCTTAGCCCTAAATCTTCTATGTTCCTTCATTTTGAGTTGAATGATAGAATTTCACTGTTTCTTATAGCTGTGTAATATTCCATAATGTGTGTGTGTGTGTGTATTTGTCACAGTTTTTCAACACAGTCATCAGTTTTTGGACAGTTAGGTTGGATCTATTTTTGAGCAGTTTTAAATAATGCTGCAATAAACATGGCTTTGTCATGTTTAAAACAAAATATCCATATTATTTGGACTAATTTACATTCCCACTAACAGTGTAAGAGAGTTCCCTTTTCACCACAGCCTTGTCAACATTTATTATTCTCTATTTTTTGATCCTAGCCATTCTTACTGGGGTTAAATGATATCTGTCATAGTTTTTTAAAATTATTTATTTTATTTGTTATTATTATTTATTTATTTTTTTTATTTGACCAGAGAGAAAGGGGGAGAGAAAGAGAAAGGGAAAGTTGGAAAACAAGCCACCAGATTCAGGACTCGAACCATGATCAGCCATGTGGGAGTCCAGTGTTTTAACCACTGTGCCACCTGCTGGCCCCTGATATCTGTAGTAGTTTTAATTTGCATTTCTCTTATGATGAGGGACTTTGAACATTTTTTCATATGGCTCTTGGCCATTTGTAAGTCTTCCTTGGTGAGTTTTCTGTTGAATACATTTGTCCCTTTTTTAATTGGATTATTTCTTTTTTTTATGGGTGAGCTACTTGAATTCCCTATATATTCTAGATACCAATTTATTTTCTTTCAGTTTTTTTCCTTTTTTTGGAGAGTTTTTTTTTTTTTTTCTTTTTGCTATAGGGCCTTTGCGCACTCACCAGACAGACAGAGAGAGACAGAGAGACAGAAAGTGAGAAATCACCCCCCAGGGAGGATGGCCATGCCACAATCCCTTCCCCTCCATTCTCCTCTTGGGGTCTTGGGCACACATGCACACACGCCCGGCGTGAGTTTAAGCCGCCGGGCCCAGGACTCATACCGTGATCGACTATGTGGGAGTCCAGCAACATAGCCATTACTCTAACTGCTGGTCCCTAGATACCAATTTCCTATATTTTCCCCCATTATGAGGGTTGTCTTTTTACTTTAGTTATAGTTTCTTTTGCTGTGAGGAAGCTTTTTAACTTGATGTAATCCTACTTGTCTATGTTAGGGACTGTGGCCTGTTCTTTTGGGTCTTGTTTAAGAAATCTTTGCCACTCCAATGTCTTCTAAAGTTTTCCCTTCATTTTCTACCAGTAGTTTTATGGTTAGAGGCTTTATATAAGTCTTTGACCCATTTAGAGTTAATTCTAATTAGTGATGAGAGATAGAGGTCCAGCTTTATTTTTCTTTGGCAAGCAGCATTCGCCAAAGAGATTTACTTTTTTCCACTGCATTGTCTTATACACTTTATCAAAGATCAGTTGACTGCATAATTTGGGATTTATTTCTGAATTCTTTATTCTATTCCATTTATCTAAGGATCTATTTCTATGCGAGTACTATACTGTTTAAAATATCACTGCTTTGTAGGTGAGGTAGTGAGATGCCTCCTAACTTATCATTTTGACACAGTATTGCCTTAACAATCTAAGATCTTCTGGGTTCCAGACAAAGTTTATAACTGTTTTTTTCTATTTCTTTGAACAATGCTTCAGGTAATTAGATCAGGTTTGCATTAAATATGTAGATTAATTTGGGTTGGACTGACATCTTGATGATATTAATTCTTCTGATCCAAGAGCATGGGATGTCCTTTTATTTTTATATCATATGAAATGTCTTTTTTCAGTTTTTCTTATAAAGGTCCTTTACTATTTTGGTTAGATTTATTCCTAGGTATCTTATTTGTTTTGTAGCTATTGTAAATGGGATTGCTTCAGTCTGGAAATTATTTAATTATATTAAAAATCTATAGGTTTTTGTAGATTGACTTTGCTTCCTGCAACTTTATTGAATTCATTTATCACTTCTAGGAGATTTTTCATGAGTTCCTTAGGTTTTCTAGTTATATAACTATATCATCTGAGAATAGGACAGTTTAGTTTCTTAATTTCCTATTTGAATGCCTTTTATGTTCATTTTTGTTTAAGAGTTAGTTTGTGACATGCTGTGGTTTGAACTCAGGCAGGAGGCTCCAGAGTCTTATTAGCTTGTGGTATTGGAGGAGAAGGTTTGAGGCTTTCAGAATGGCTGCGAGTTGACAAGATTATGAAAAGAATGAATCAAAGGTGGGGAACCCCCAGAACTCCATATAAACTGCCACCAAACTGCATATGGAGTATAAAAATTCCAAGAAACCTAGTGGATAGTAATGGCTAGATGACTGAAAATGTTGAACAGAGATTGTAGCTGCTACTAAATTAGATGAACTAAAAATAATAAAGATAGTTGACCACCCCAAATATTTTAGAAATGTCACAACTTAAATACTCCTGTGGTGAAAATGCAAAATGGTCAACTACTTTGGAAAAGTTGACAAATTTTATAATGGTAGACATCCTTTTACCCTTTGACTTAGTCATTTTGCTCTTAAGCATTTGTCTAACCAAAATGAAACATACCATCTCATGAAGAACATGAATGTCCATAGCACCTAATTTGTCATAGCCACAAACAGGAAACAGCTTAGATGTCCAGTATGGGAATGAAGAAACAAATAGTGATGTATTCATACAATAGAATACTATTCAGCAATGGAAAATGAACACACGTATATGGTAATATCCTTGATTGAGTCAATATACAGTGTTTTATGGATGGGAAATCACATTTTGTATGCTCTGATGATGCATAGTAAATGAATGTAAGATAAATAAATTTAAAAATTAAAATAAATTTAAAAAATGACACAGTATTAAGGTACTCAGTAACATGGATAAATCTCAAATCATCATTTTGAATAAAAGATGAAGGCAATAAAGTTGTGTATGTTGTATTATGGCATTTATATAAAACTCTATAAATTGCAGATTAATATAAAGTAGCAGAAAGTAAAGCAGCAGTTGCCTAGTGAGGGACAGACAGTATGGGTAGGAGAAGGGGGTTACAAAGGGCAAGAGGAGACATGAAGGTAATGGAAATATTTGTTATCTTAATGTAGCATTAGTTTCTTGGGTGAATATATACACCAAAACTTACCAAACTGTATATTCCACTGATGTCAAGTCTGTTGTCCTCAATTATGTTTCAATAATCTTTTGTTTTAGTATCTTTATGTTCTCTGTTAAAATACATGCTAGGGGTCAACAGATGACATGGTGTTTCAGGAGTTGCATTCCCATATGACCTATTGTCTTGGAGTCCTGGACACAGTAGTGTGAAACTTACATCGGGTATGTGTGCATGCGTGGCCAAAATTCCAAGTTGAGAATGGGGGAGAAGGTATTGTGGCATGGCCATCCTCCCTGGGGAGGTTATTTCTCACTTTCCCTCTTTCTGGCAAGTGCACATGCCCTATAGCAAAAACTTAAAAAAAATAAATAAAAACACATGCTATCCAATTTATTTACTCATTTCTTACAGCAAAATTTAATTTTCCTTGGTAACTCAAAAGCCAGTATTGGTGCTGATCATCATTTTTTTTTTTTTTTTTTGGAGAGGTTTTTGCTATAGGGCATGTGCATTCGCTAGACAGAGAGAGACAGAGAGACAGAAAGTGAGAAATCACCCCCCCGGAGGGGATGGCCACGCTACAATCTCTTCTCCTCCATTCTCCTCCCGGGATTTTGGGCACTCACGCACACGTGCCTGGTGTGAGTTTTAAGCCACCGGGTCCGGGACACAAACCGTGGTCGACTACATGGGAGTCCAGCAACATAGCCACTACACTAACTGCTGGTCCCTTGGTGCTGATCATCTTGAACCATGTTGGGAACTACCTTAAACTGCTGAGGTGTAGCAAAGTTGTTTCCCTGTTCCCATTATTCTGAAGACAGATATTCTAATCTATATGAAAATATTCTTACCAAACTTACTAATGACCAGAAGTTGGAAGTGTGAAATAGTAGCATATAAAATGAATCTAGGAGAAATTTTAATTGGCATTATTGATTATCACTGTTAACCCTCATATAATCACTTTCAACATTAAAAATGAAACTCCTTCCTCACGTACAAGTGAATAAAAGTTTGAATTACCTCATATACTTAAAGGATGCTTTCCTAACATCAGAATTTTTAAATGATCTTCTTCAACAATATTTCCTTTCTGATCTTTTTTTTTTTTTTTTGGCAATTAAACGTATGGATAATGTAAGTAAACACTATGACTTTTGTCTAGAATAAGCCAGTTTCCATTGTTATCTTATAAATATTATGTTTCAGTCTTATTAACCCTAAAATATTAATTTACACAACATTAATTATGAGAGGTATACTTTATTTTCCTAGATGAAAAAATACAAATTAAAGAGATAATGCTTTCCTTAAAGAGACAATATTAGAATCCATGTCAAAATTCAAGGACCCTTAAATAGACCATTAATAACACCGTGTCTGGATAAAAGAGAATGGCTTTTATAGATGGAACCAGGGACCAGTGCATCAACTTAATAGTGCAAAAATTCTACCAACTATACAAAAATTATGCATAAGAAATTGGTCTGTATTGTCAGTTAAAATAGTTCTTAGATTTTATATGATAGTTATTTGCTTAGTTGGCTTAAAGTGTGTTTACGTACTTACATAACTTAATCCTAACGAATTCTCTATACAAGGGAGAGAGAGAAACATTATGATTAAATTTTATAGTCAGGAAAATAAAGATTAAAAATGCCTGGTGGAACCCATAACACACTTACTTGCAAAGTTTCTGGTCTGTTAACTTTCACACCATCAGATTTCAGCATTTTAAAATTTGCTTTGTAGGAAAACTTTGACATACATCGCTAGCATGTAAGGAGCAAATGCTTAGATGCAATTCTTACTGTAACCTCTATCCATATACTACTCATCCCTGAAGAGCTTGGAGCTGTTAACAAACTTACAATTGCTCTGCAAAGTAGGTTAAAGAAGGAGGCTCTTCAAACCATTTTTAAATAAAAAAAAATTTTTATAATTCCAGATTTCATTTAATTGTACATCTTTTGGGGATACAGTAATGTTTTTCAAAGCTTGTGTACAGTGTGTGGTAATCAAATCAGAGATATTAACGTATTCATCATCTTCAACAAAGAGCATCACGTTATGCCATACACCTTTGATATTCATTCTGCTAGTTTTGTTTTGTTTAGCAATATGTAAGATTGGTAAGACCCTTTTTTATTCCGTTGTGGTACACTGTTCCATAACCTATTTGTCTTGATTACGTATGTTCTTATGTATATTTCACTTCAAACTGTGCAGATTCCTGTCTAGGGAGGTGATTTGTAATTTGTTCAACTTCGACTTGACCCAGGCATGCCCTAGGGGTCCTATGGCTTAGAATAGTAGAACAGTGTATTGACAGCAGTTCTGGATGCACCCTGGAGGCAGGGCATCAGAGGGGCAACTCTGCTGAGAAGAGCCTGCAGATAACAAGGCAGAGGTGTTGGGTACAATCCCTTTAAAATCCAGTTAGCTTAGCTTGGGTTTGTAATTTAAGTAATTCATAATTAGCACTTATTCCCATAGCTGCAATCCAGAGATAAAGGAGCATGCTTAAGATTTCTTCTAACAGGGCCAGCAGTTGTGTGGTGGTGAAAATGCTAGACTCCCACATGGCCAACCACAGTGCAAGTCCAAGACCTGTCTGTTTGAAAATCATGCTGGATGTATGTGCATGTATGACCAAAATCCTGAGAAGATAAGGGACTGTGACACGGCCATGTACACTCTGGGTGGTGATGTTTCACTTCCCCCTCTCTCTCTGTCAGTTGCACATGCCTTATGACTAAAACCAAGAAAAAAAGCGATTTCTTCTTTCCATAGTGAAACTAGGACTTGTTTTTGTTCTGTTTTGTTCTTTTAACAAAACATTCAGAGAAGAAATCTATGTGGCTAGAAATCTATGGGCAGGGTACTATATTAACAAGGTGGGAGGCACATTAGAATTAAACATTAGAGGAAGAAACTTCTTTCACTGGAGTGTTTTATACATTTCTAGAGTATAAGCAGTAAAGAGAAAATTGCCTGTATAAATATCACACAGATAAACATGTAATTTTTCTTTTAAATTTTCTTTAAAAAATTTTCTCTTCTTTATTTTGTTTTATTGCCAGAGATCATGTACACTCATTGAAGAGATAAAAAGAGAGAAAGAGAGGGAGAAAGCACCTCATAATGGGGTGTGGTCATGTCACATTCCTTTGTCCCCCACTTCTCTATCCCATTGGAATATTAGACACACATGCACCTGTACTTGGCATGCTTTCCAAACCACCAGGAACAGGATTTGAACCTTTATCCACTACACTATGGGGCCAGCTCTGCGTAATTTTCCTATTAATATTTTTAAAGTACTATGTTACTAATTTCATGCTGGCATGCATGTAGTTCTGGAATGGGAAATTGCAGAGGTAGCTAGTGTAGTTTGACCCATCTGATATCGTAGATATAAACCCTGTTAGTTTAGATTTACTAAAATGAAGAGTTTAAAATGGAAGAACTGACACAGGAAAAGCAATGTGCTTCTTATTTTTATTATGGACAGTTAAATTTTAATATAAATTAAAAGAGTACCTCCAGATTATTTTTGCAGAAAGTCCTGCTACTTACGTTCTTTAAAAAGCACTTTGTTGATAATTACAGTATTTAAATTGTTTCTTAAAAGATAGTGACAAGAGAGTGTTTAGGGAGAGAAAGATTGAAGAATTGATATTTCACAGGGCAATAGACAATGTTCAAAGGAATGCCTGTTCATTAAGGTTATATATATATGGTTTTCTCTGGGACTATCGCTTTCATTCATAAGTATCTGTTTCCTGACTTAGCATTTAAATTGGCTAGATTAATATTTTGTTTCCCCAAAGTATATGCCTGTGTGTTTTCCTCAGTATTATTCTAAGACTGATGCTTTATAGAAATGTTTTTTTTCCCCTTATGCTCACATTTTTAAACAGCTCACATAAGTCAGTCAGGGGCTGTAAGCCCCTTGGTTTATAATTCTCCCTTTGTGTGAGTTCTATTAGAGAGGGCAATAGTGAGTTGAACATAGGAGAACAACATGCCCTTTCTCCTCTTTTTCTTTTATCAAAGTATAGAAACTGAAAAAGAGAGACGGAGAGAGAGAGAGAGAGAGAGAGAAGGAAGAAGAAAGAGAGAGAGGAGGAGGAAGAGAGGGAAGAAAGAAGAAAGAGACAGGCAGGGAGGTAGACCAGAAGGAAGGGAGGAGGGGGAACAGAGAAAGAGAAACAATCTTTCATTTCACGTCACCTGTGAGAAAGAACTGACTTGAAAACTTCTCATCTTTCTAGCAAGTCTGCATTTGGCCTGTTTTGATTATCTTCAGACAAGGCTTTATTTATCTGTGGTTGCTGGTCATCTCAGCTGTGACTATTTAAAATCAAGCCACTATTTATAATTCAAAGTATATGCAAAAAAAAAAAATCAAAACCAAAAACTAAAAGAAATAGGAGAAATGTTTATAAAAGATAGGGACATTTAATAAGAAAATAAGGGATGACTTTCTTGAATAAAATGACAGTTTTAGTTATTTCTATTTAGGAACTAGTACCCCTGAGTCACTTCTTGGCTCACAAGTGATGATAAACAGAAAGAATCCTAACCATCCCCAAGGTCTCCATTGATTCTCCAGGTGTGTCTTTTCAAGAGGGTTGTAAGAAAGGGTGGACTTACCTTGATTATTCAGTAATTTCTAATATTTTACCTACATTATGTGTCAGAAAATTAATTTTCTATTGCTTCACCTGTGTACAGCCTTTATTTCACTATGAGTTTTGCCAAAGATTGACTATTTGACTTCAAGTTTCATTTTAAGATGTATGTTGCTGGCTCCTGAACTTGCTTTACTGTATTGTCTCATTATTATTTATTCCACAGAATACTGGTTCTGCTTAAGGAATATGTATTAAATCCTTTAGTTTTCAGAAGCTCTCATATTTACTCCTGTTGGGGAATCCATATCCTAATAACTTGAGCTACCCACTTGTCATAAAATTTAACATCCAGGCATATAAATGTGGTAGACTACTCTCAAAGCCAGATTTGTACCTCCAGTCTACCATGGAATTTATAGTGCATGTAAATTCCTCTTTTTCCTGTTTGTTTTAAAATAAGAAATTGTCATCTCTTGAGTTCTAGAGTTTCTGTGAGAACAACAGAAGGGACATTCAGCTGATGGTTAGTGTCCTTATGCTTCATTAAAGTGGCCAGATGTTCTCCATTTGTCAAGGGGAAACGAAAATCTTTTCTCTTCCTCTCTTTCTCTCTCTTGAGTATTTCCCTTGAAAGGTCTATCATGGGTATATTTTGTGCCTTCGCTGCCCTTCCTTTTAATTCTCATTCATTCCTTGATATAGTAATATAAATGATAAACTACTGTTTTTGTACTTCAGACTTTTAAAGAAAAAAAAGTAGTATTTTTTTGTTCCTTTGTAGTTTCGTAGTTTATTGTTACAAAAATTTACCCAGCATTTTCATCCTATGTAGTCCTGTGAACTAAATTTATAATTTAAAGTGGACATGATGCTATTTAATTTTTAAAAGACTGAGCTCCAACACACATTTTAAAACTCTCAAGTATTTAATGTAAATAATAAAATGTGACTTCTTTACTCAGTAAATTCTGTCAGAAAAAATAGTCCAAGACTTGACACTAGAAGAAATATTGCTGGTCATCTTTCAAACAGCGTGCTGTTTGTTGTCAGATCTTAAAGGTTTATCAGATTTTTCAAGGGTGTGTATCTTTGAGCGACTCTGCTGACTAGATCAGGCATCTCAAACCCGTTAGTTTCAGGACACCCTTACTCTGTTAAACATTTTTGAGGGCCCTGAACAATTTTGTAGACTTTATTTATTGATATTTACCATATTATAAATTAAGACTAATAAAAAATAAATGTGTTAATTTATTTTAACAGATAATGAATTCATTATCTGTTATCTGTTAACATAGACACCTATTTTTATGAAAATATGTATATTTAAAAAATAAAATGGGGGACAGCAAGATTGTTTTACTATTTTGCAAAGTTCTTTAACGTGTCTGACAATATAAGAGGCCTTGAAAAGTTCATGGAAAGCGTGTATTATGAAAAAAACTATGCATAGATTTCAGAATTTGTACCAACATAAACTCCTTCTTTAATTCTTCTACAAACTTTTGAAGTCCCTTCATAGTAGATTGCTGGATTCTCATGCTTGCTTCAGCCTTTAATTGGTTGCAACATGTTTTAGTTGAAGTATATATAAAAATTCTGATCCCACACAGAAAGGTAAAATAAAGAAAAATATTTTAATAGCTGTATCGTGATTATAGAGTATTTTTAAAAATTATTATACCAAAAGCTAATAAGCAGTTGCTTCTAAAGGCTAGTTGCAATGTGGACTCTGAAATTTTATGAATGAGCTTTTAAAACTATTTTTTAAAAATCTGTTGGCCTAGCTTGCATTTTAAATGGATTATTTGTCTATGATGGGTTATATAACATTATCTGTTAGTCACTAGGAAATTATTGTTATATGTGAATGTATGCAGATTTTCTAAATGCTGACATACTACCCAAAAATAAAAATTTGTCCATGTTACTGCTTATGATCTGAGAGAAAGATTTATTTATTGTAGTTTGGGGGATAACTTTAAAAAGTACATGCCATTAGGTACAGGGATCTCACTTAAATATACTTTCTTAAAAAGATAATTGCATAAGTATGTAGAAAGTATGGGACCAGTAGGTGGCGTGGAGGTTAAGATGCTGGACACTTCCGCATGGCTGACCATAGTTCAAGTCCTGGTAGCTTGCTTTCTCACTTTCTCTCTCTCTCTCCGTCTCTCTCTGTTTCTCTCTGATCAAATTAAAATAAATGCATAAATAAATAAAATTAGATAAATATATTTTTAAAAAAGTATGTAAAAATGTAAGCACAAAGGTATTCATTACAACATAGTTTATAATAAAGATTAAACTTACTACATTTGTGTATTTTGATTCTTTTAATTTATGTTAATGGAAGTATGTATGGATTTTTACAATAGAGAAGATAATAAGAAATAAAAGTCAGTTTTTAAAAAAAAATTTAGAAAATGTATGTGCTACGAGTAGAAGAATTAACACAGTCTTTTTTTTTTTTTTTTTTTGAGAGGTTTTCGCTATAGGGCGTGTGTGCTCGCCAGACAGAGAGAGACATAGAGATAGAAATAGAGAAATTCCCCCCCAGGGGGGATGGTCATGCCGCAATCCCTTCTCCTCTATTCTCCTCTCGGGATCTTGGGCACGCACACACATGCACCCGGCGTGAGTTCTAAGCCACCGGGTCCGGGACGCGAACCGCAGTCGACTATGTGGGAGTCCAGCGACATAGCCATTACTCTAACTGCTGGTTCCCAGCACAGTCTTTCTGACAAATGCTTTGGCTTAAAATTAAAAAAAAAATTCTTGCTGATTTAGCCATTTTACCTTCATTAACGAATCCTATAGAAATACTCAAAACTATGCTCAAAGTTGTCTGTAAAACAGGATTGCCAGACGATGGGAAATAATTTAAACCCATTATGTTGTATACATTTGACTACCACGCAGAGGATATGATGATCACTTTTAGATTTTTGCCTCATTGAACATATTAATAGTTGCATGCTGCCATTATTTGGGAGAGGAAGTAAAAAGAAAGGAAAAAAAATAGGAGTCTAAGCCATTTCCCCTCTTTCTGGTAGATTCTGTGGGACTGTATGCCTCTCCATTTCTTCCTTTCCTTGTCCCCACTTTGACCTGCAATCTCCATGTGCTGTTTGCCTTTAGCCTGACCACAACCCTGGCTTTTAGTGACCCACCATTCTAGGTTTTACTTATAATGACAGGATCACATTCTTAAATTTGTCTTACTGTGTGTTACTTCTGAGACTCATAAATACTATTTCAAAAAACACTGAAAACAAGACAGATTTTAAAGCAATTATTCTCCATTATAAAGAGGTACGCAAGTGAGTTTGGGTACACCAGGGATGCTCACAGATGCCAGGGTATACATTTTCCATTCATAGAAAAGAAATAATTAAATATCTAATAGTTGCATGTCTTTTGTAGGATGGTATGTAATTTTTTATTTGTTTATAAATATAGTTATAAAACTTGTGAAAAATTATTTGACAGTATATTTCTTAGGAGTACTTAAGACATTTGTGAAGTATTTTGAAAAGTCATTTTTTTTGTATATTCAGTTTAAGTTTCTATATATTTGAGAACAACTGTGAAAAGTACTAAACTTATGATGCGGCAGACATGGACTCTCAGGGCTAACAGCAACAAAAAAAACTCATGAGTAAAATTTAATTTTTTTTTTTTTTTAGGTTTTTGCCTTTGCTGATCTATAAAGGCATCTGAGTCTTTTCCCACTTTCATAATAAAAGAGAGATTCTCAATTTGTCCAAATGATTACCTTTTTTCCTTTTATTTTAAAGGTAGGGTTCTATAATTCTAGAAACAGATGGATTGGGATATGATAATATTGCATATTTTAATATATAATTTTGTGTTTAATATTATTTGAATTTCGAGAAGGCACATGCTCTCACCAGAGAGACATACACACACAGAGGCAGGAAGCACCTCCCAGTGGGTCATGGTCTTGCGTCAATCTCTTCTCCTTCATTTCTACATCCACTTGGGATTGGGGCATGCACGCTTATGCATCTGGCATGTTTTTCAAGCTGCCAGGGTCAGGATTAGCATCAATGTCCATAATGTGGGATCTGGCTCCCTTGAATGTGAGGCTATACGGTTGGCTCAACAATGTGTTCTTCTAATAAGCAAAGTGTTATATTGAGTGGCTAACACAAATTGTCATCTTAAGATAGTATTAGAATGTATTTCCATAGCCAAGCTCAGCTCTGAACAAGGTCTTATTAAAGTATTCACAGAAGTCATAGTTACTTTATTTGGCTCTACTAATACAGAGAAAAATATAAGCCTAAAAACATATAAAAAGCCAAGTACAAGATAATTTTACCCCTTAATCTTATAAAATGATATTTGCTGTCCAAAATCATTTCTATATCTCAGTTATAAAAAGATATGTTCATTATCTCCAGATAATGTCAAATTAATTTTTTCACAGTCCCATTGTATTACTATGTCTGATGATTAAATCTAAAAAATATTTAAATGTATCCTTTGCAAAGCAAACACAGAAAGCAGCAATGGCAATAGCCAAAAGGATAAAAGGTGGGCAGGCTCAGTGGCACAGTGGTAATGTACTGCTCAAGTACAGCTAGATCCATATAGAAGGTCACGGGTTCAGTCCTCGGTTGACCTGTACATGTGTGCCTACATGATCCTAGTTGTCTGGGAAGTCTTGGAGGGGATTGTGGCATGAGACCCTGTTAAGTGTCTGCTCACTCTCTCTCTCTCATAAAAGAAATAAATAGGGGCCATTAGGTGGCATGGTGTTTAAGGTGACTGGACTCCCACATGGTCGACCATGATTTGAGTCTCAGACCCAGCACCTTGAAAACCACGACAGATGTGCATGTATGTGTGCCCAAAACCCCAAAAGGAGAATGGAGGAAAAGGGGCTGAGGCATGGCCCTCCCCTCTGGGGAGTGACTTTTTACTTTCTGTCTTTTTATCTCGGTTTCTCTCCCGTGAGTACCAACACCCCATGGCAAAAACATGAAAAGAAATTGATAAGTGAATAAATAACTTTAAAATAAAGGACAAAATAAGAGGATAAAAGGGAAGCAACACTTACTAAAATACTGTTTTAATTTCTTGGTACCCATGATAATGGTATTTGTTGTTTGTTACATGCCTTTGTGAATAATTTAAAGTGATGTGAAATTTTGTGGGAGATAGTAAGGTTTGGGGTTTTGGTTCTTGTGGTTCACCCCTTCAAGGCCTTTTTAAAAAATAATTTAAAAAAAGAATTATTTATTTAATTTTATTTATTCATTCACTTATTTTTTAATTTGACCAGAGAGAGAGAGAGAGAAAGCAAGCCACCAGGTCCAGGACTCATACCGTGGTAGGCCATGTGGGAGTGTCCAGCGCCACACCACACCACCTGCTGGTCCCCCCTCTAGGATTTTTTTTGGGGGGACTAGGTTTCAAATAAACTCAATTATTAAAGAATTTTTGATATTATTGTCATGCCAATATTTGCATAACTCAAGCGTAACCTATTATTATCCCAATAACAGAAGCAAGCATTAAGCATTTCTAAGTGTTGATTGCATACAAAATGCCTGATGTTCAGGCATGTTTGACTTTAAAAAGAGTTGCTTTGATGACATATGAATTTGGACATACTGAGCTAAAAAGCTGTTTTTATTAAATGTTAGCATGTCATAATTAAAAGTTATTTGCATGTAATATCTTATTGCTCATCAAAATGACTTGATTGTGCAAATATGAGTGATTATCTGTAGTGATCAAATGATAAAATTGTGATCCACAGGGATTAAGAATCTCTAGTTAAATGGTGAATTTGAAAAAAGCATGCGGGACTCCTGATCTCCTATTGAGTGTTCTTCCACTGCCACACTGAGGGAGGGCATCATTATCTCCAGGACCGGAGGCTATCACACTGACATGAATCCCTGATCATAATTGACCTAAATTATTCTGATCTAAAACTGTTTAAATTAAAATTCAACAAATAATTGCTCAACTTCATTTTATGCTGACTATAGAGACCTGGCCTTGGAGGCCCTGAACAGGGAATCTATCACTCAGAAAATGAAGAAAAGCTTTTATTGAATTGAATTAAAGTGATTCATTTCTTTTTTCTTCTTTAAAGATCTTTGCATTGATTGTGATTTAAAAAAATCCCTTAGGAAATTCTTTATAAATGAATAAGGTTGATTTTGTGATAAAACTAAGTTTGGTTACTTAGATTTGTCCCCTTTGGAGTACTTGGAATTTAGCCTCTCTTCTCATCTGCTTTCACTTCCTGTACATACCCACGACCTCAAGTAGCTTTTCCTAGTTTTTCACCCTTTAGTCTGTTCTCGGCCCTCTTTTGATAAGTTTATTGCAAAGATCCATTTAAACTTTGTAGTGGGATATTTAAAAGGGATAATTTTATTTTATTTTAAAAAAAATTTATTTATTTATATTCATTCACTGTCCATCATTTTGTCCGAACAAAATGAGATTTTTCACCCAGAATACACTGTATATTAGCTCAATCAAGAATATTACCATATATGTTATCATCAATAAATAATTTTTCATATCTTGTTTCTTATATTTTGCTTCCCCCCACCCTTGATTCACTACCTCTCATGCTCTGCCATTTCCCACCCTCATTCCACACTGTCTCTGGTATCTACAGTTACTTTCCATGCCCTTCCCCCCCACATTTTATTGGTTCACAAAAGATCTAAATTAATCTAAATACTTTCAATAGCAAGTACAGTTAGTCTATACATATCTATGAGCACATGTCTGACTTTAGGCATAAACCTCAGTGAGTAGAATGAACATATTATAAAGTAGAACCTAGCTGGGGCTATATAGCTTACTGTAGTCATTAAATAGATATTTTTAATTCATTTTTTAATTTCAAGAAAAACAGTTTTAGTTTTAATAGATTAAAATAAAAAAATGTTAAGAGAAGGTTGCTTAGGGCTTACAGCCAGGGAAAAGATTAGGATTCAGTTCAAACAATAGATAGATAAACCTATCAACAGTCCAAGAGAAGACAGAAATCCTTAAATCTGGAAAACAAAGCATAGAAGAAAATCAGTAATGTTTTAGTCACAAGTCATAAAATTTTATTTCAATAGTTCAGTCTCATGTAATTAATTTCTCTTTTGTTGAATTTGCAGTGTTACTGTTGTTTACCCTTTCTGTTTAAATTCTAGAAATTAACATTCAACATTATTGATCTTTCCAGACTTGTCCCTACCATTAAATTGGCCATTCTCTTGATTGTTTTTTTGTGCTCTTATTTCTGTGTGTCTGACTTTAGTTTTTCTCATATAGCACTCCATTCAGAACTTCTTGGAGAACTGGTATAGTGTTGGTAAATTCTTTCAGGTTTTGTTTATCTGAGAATGTTTTTGTCTTTTCTTCATATATGAAGGATTATCTTGCTGGGTATAGTTTTCTTAGTTGAAATTGTTTTTCACTTAAAACTTTGAATATATTTTCCCATTCATTTCTTGCTTGCATTGTTTCCAATGAGAGGTCCTATACTAGCCTGATGGGTACCCTTTGAAAGTAACTCTCTTGTCAATTTTAGTATCTTGTCTCTGTTGTGGCTTTGGTCAATCTGGCTATCATGTGCCTTGGAGATCTTCTTGGGTTGATTCTATGTGGGGTCCTTTGTATTTCTTGGGTCTGGATATTTGAATGCCTATGTAACTCTGGAAAGTTTTCTTCCAGGATTTCATGGAATAGATAGATTATCAATGCTGGTATTAGTGTCTTCATCTTCAAGAATACTGATTATCTGGATATTTGGACATTTAATGGTATCTGGTATTTCTCTATATTATTCTCATTTTAGGGGGCTATTTTCTCAGTCTTTTTGATAAATTTAGAATATGGAGAGACATCATTAACTATGTATTAAAGGAAAGTTATAACTTATTTTCTGACATTCAATTTGAGTCAAATTCTCCACCATTTTTTATTCCAAAATTGGCTTGAATTTCTTAGGCACTATTTAATATGAAAACCTGTCCTTTATTAGTTCAGAGGGGTAATATTTTGAAGGGATGTATATAGAGCATTTCATACAGATATCGATACTATTTATTTCTTCTAAAGTAGTTCTTTTTAATTTGATTGATTAAATCATTTAGATTTTTGTCTGCCTACAAAGTAGGATTTCTTTTTTCAAGATTCCAAAGCATGGCTACTGAAATAGTGAAACTCTATATTTAATTAGCAAAGAAGTATAAGGATTCAAACCTTTCATCAAGAATTGCTAAATGCTTCAGTTTACAGTTTTTTTTATGAGTTAACCAGAATTCTCCAGACAAATCTGCTCTGCTTCAGTGGAAAGACTGATCTTCCTTTAACAGTATCCTTAACTGTACAGGTTTCTAAGATTCACATGTGACAGTAGCTGAGAGTGATCTTATCATGTATAGAAAAGCTTAAAAATTGTTGGCATGGAGCCACTCAGAGCTGCTGGATTTCCACTTGAAAAGGAGTCTGGAAATATGTTTTAAATAACATTCTATCTTCCCTTTCACTTGTCTTGTAAAACTTTTGCCTGACTCTTGTAGCCAATGTAACACATAAACTCTTCCAGGAGGACAAGCAGACAAAGCATAGGGTTTGATTCATGGCCAATTTTGTTCTAACACAGTTGTGTGAGTGCCACATTCATGAAGATAATGCTTCTTTTCTGGCCCTAACACAAGATTCTAAGTTTTCTGTCCAGATGGTTATGCAGTTTCAAGCCAGTAGCAGGCTGGAGTTCATATCCACTCAACATTAAAGATGTGTTTGACTCTGGAATGTTCAAATGATGTTTCTAATTATGACAGCATCAAGAATCATGACAACTCGAGATATATTTACTTGTAGAAGACAACTTGTTAGAGTTAGTAGATGGCATAGCAGTTATGTCGATGGACCCCCCACATGGCCGACTACAGTTGGAGTCCCAGACCCGGTGGCTTCAAACTTTCTGGGCATGTGTGTCCAAAATCTCAAGAGGAGAACAAAGGAGAAGGGACTATAGTGTGAACAGTGAACATCCTGACTCGGGGGGGGGGGGGATTTCTTCCTTTCAGTTTCTGTCTCTTTGTTGAGTGCATGTGCTCTATAGCAAAAATTCTAAAAACAGAAAAAGAAGGCGACTTGTTATACTTGTTATAGCCTAGTGATATTTTCTTATTTTTAGGTTATTCATTCCAAAAAAATTATATATCCTATTTTTTTTAGGGGTGCATGCATTCGCTAGAGAGAGAGACAGAGAGGACATAGAAAGACAGTGAGAGGAAAAGTAAGAAATCACACCCCCCCAGGGGGGTTCGTACAATATATTGGCCCCAAAGCCAGTATATTTAATGACTTAAAATAAAGTTACAAATAATTATCCAATTTAATTTTGATTTGACCCTAATGCTAAGGAATTTCCTTTTGATTTTTGATTACAGGTGTCAAAGAGAGGAACAAAGAAAAATTATACAAGTAATAATGTTTATTGAGCAGTTTTTAAATGGCTGGTGCTGCATTGAGTACTTCAGTGGTTTAGCTCACAATAACCTTATGATGCATTACTCTATTTCTGTTTTATATAGATGAACAAGCCGAGTTACTTAATTATCCCAGATCATAATTAAGTAACTTGCCCAAAGTTGCACAGTCAGTAGATAGAAGAGGGGAGAGAGAGAGAATGATGATTGGAAAATTTGATAAGCAGGAGAGGTGACGAGGTGGTCAAGGTGTCTGTGTCCTATATGGCTGACCATGCTGTCTGAATCAAAGACCTGGTGGGTGAATGATTTGTAAGGTGCCTGTACATGGGTGTCCAAAATCCAGAAGGGAGGGAGAAATGGAGGAGGAGGGATTGAGGCATGACTGCGACCTATGGGGGATGCT
>NW_006209847.1:2315793-2319717 GCF_000334495.1 Tupaia belangeri chinensis | reverse complement strand
CTCTGGGGAGGGGGAAGAATTTATGGGAAAAAAAAAAAAAAAAAAAAAAAAAAGAAAAAGGAAAAAAATGTAATAAGCAAAGAGAAATAATTTATAATAGTCTCTGATCTCTGAATTACTCTGCTTTGTTCTTTTACAGAAATAGAAAGTACTGTCATTTTTTTTTTTTTTTGGAGAGGTTTTCGCTATAGGGCGCGTGCGCTCGCCAGACAGACAGAGAGAGACATAGAGACAGAAAGCGAGAAATCACCCCCCAGAGGGGATGGTCACGCCGCAATCCCTTCTCCTCCATTCTCCTCTCGGGATCTTGGGCACACATGCACACGCGCCCGGCGTGAGATTTAAGCCACCGGGTCCGAGACGCGAACCGCGGTCGACTACGTGGGAGTCCAGCGACATAGCCATTACGCTAACTACTGGTTCCCGAAAGTACTGTCATTTGAAATCACTAAAATCACACATTCTCATACCTTCTTAGAGAAATTGTGTAATCTGACTAGAAGTAATGTGGAGAGCAAAGCAGATTAGCGGGGAATAGCATTTTCTTTTACTGTCTTTCAAAATCACTTCTGATTTTTATTTACTCATTTGTAATGAGATATCTCATTTTCTATGCCAATAAGTGTATTAAAATCTCTCAAAAATCTATATTGTTTTCAGAGTAGTGACATAGAAAAAAGATTGACATGCTCTTGTGAACAAATTAAATGCCTAAATATTAGGTTGTTGGGAAAGCCATGACATGTTCTTCTATATAAAAATGCATCATAACTTTCCTGATGACCAATACATGAATAAATTAATAAGCTATTCACTGAATTGAAGTCATTTTACATCTTCTGTCACTGGACTTAACCAAGTAGTTAGGTGACTTCCAAGAAAGTTTTCTTTGATGCATCTTAGGTAAAGTTAAATTTGTTATTAATCCTCTTACTTGGAGTGAGATGGAAAAAGATAAGCTCTTATACGGAAAGTAATTTACCAGTCATTTTCAGAATCCATTTTTTATTTTTCCAGATACTGCTATTGGGCTCAGTCTTATTTCTATTGCCTTATACTAAAGTAGGATTTCAATTGTACCAATGGTACATAATTAACAGAAGAGATTCTTTCACTTTCCCTAGAGTCAAAACATGTGCAATATAGTCACTCATATGGCAATGAACCAATACAAATTCAAGAAATAACAACATCAACAGTAATAATGTCAATATGATTATCAACATAATCAGTGGGATTTGCATATTATAAAGAGTAGTAATGACAAATATTCAGTAAAAAAAAAGTTCTGAGAAAAATTGAAAAAATATCTAGATATCAGTAGGAATCAGAAAATTTGTCTCCAAGACAATTTTTTGAGAAAAAAATATTTTTACTTCTACCAGTCTTAAATAACCAATTGTTGTTACATATCATACTCACAGAATTTTAAGTGAAAAGGAAGTTATTAACCATAATTTAATCTGACTTTTACAATAATGACAGGGCATCAAAATTATGTATAATGGCATACCCATGTATACACATGTATAATGATATTAAGTTGTATCACGTGTGTGTATCACACACGTACATATTTGTTGCTGAGTTCTATTTCTGGAACTTCAGTGCTAATTTATAATAGTAGATTCAGAGAAAGGCAGAGCAAGTTTTCCTAAAATTAGCCAGATTTGGGAGCCATTTAATGTCCCAAATTCCATAACTCTGCATGTGATGCAACTGAAGGCTGTGCAGTCGGCCAACCTCCCAGCTGTCACACAGCCGGCAGATACTACCCAGGCTTCTGACTCTTGACTTTTCTTATTAACCCAGGTTTCTTCAAGATGTTTTATGAGAAATTGCTAATCCTGTGTATATGACTTTGAATGTCTGTCATTTCACTTACGGCCTTCTCTTTTTTTTTTTTTTTTTTTTTTTTCTAATGAGAAATTATTTATGCTGTGGGTTCACTTCTTAGCCTTTAAGGTAATCCAGTATTGTGTTTGTACATAAAATAAATCTGTTAACACTTGGTCCCTTTGATTGAAAATTATTTTCTCATGTTTTCTCATTGTGCTTTGCTAAGATTTCTCTTCTAACTTGTGGTTTCACTTCAAAGTAAAACTATTTAAATTTAGAGAAAACAAATTGTTTACTAAACTCTCTTGCTTAACAATTTCAGAAGAGTCAGCCAACGAATCGTTTATGAAAAGAGTTGTCTCCTTCCTTCCTTTCTCTCTCCCTTCCCTTTTATACTTCCAAAGGAGATGGCAGATGTGATAGTAAAATAGAATATTCTGCCTTGTTTGCCTGGTGTGTGGATTACTGCCCTCTGTTGGCTAAAATTAGGTCTGCTCTGATATCTTAGATTGTCTTGCCCTCTAGTGGTCTGTGCAGAAGATACCAATGGGCACCCTGGAAAACCTTGAAGTCTCCGGTAGTTATCTCTTTATTCTTAAGTAACAAATTCAACTAAAGACCTAATTTAATAATAACTTGAAGATGTAACAATGACCTTCCTTGATTATCTCTCAAATTTCATTTATGGATAAATCAATATGCACATTAATAAGTTAAATAAATGCATTATTGTGTATTTCAATGGTATTGAAATTTATACTTATTTTTAAATCCTCAATTTATCCCTTCAAATAAAAAGGTTTTTTTTTTTTTTTTTTGGAGAGGTTTCTGCTATAGGATGCGTGCACTCGCCAGAAAGACAGAGAGAGACAGAGAGACAGAAAGTGAGAAATCACCCCCAGGGGGAATGGCCACACCACAATCCCTTCTCCTCCATTCTCCTCGCTGGATCTTGGGCATGCACACACACGCGCCTGGCGTGAGTTTAAGCCTCCAGGTCCAGGACTTGAACTGTAGACAGCCATGTGCGCTAACTGCTGGTCCCTAAATAAAAGTTTTTAATAGGGTATCTTTCAAAAATAAAGTTTTTCAAACTGAAACAAATTTTATTCACTGTGACCAAGATTCTACAAACTGAAACAGAGAAAAGCAGAAGATACTTCAAATTTAAAAATAAGACTCTTTTAAAAAAATTTAAATAAAGCTATTTATTTATTTATGTATTTTCATTTGACCAGTGAGGGACAGAGAGTGAGTGAGTGAGTGAGTGAGAGAGAGAGAGAGAGAGAGAGAGAGGAAGTACGTTGCCAGGTCCGGGACTTGAACTGTAGACAGCCATGTGGGAGTCCAGTGCCCTTAACCACCACACCATCTGCTGCCCCAAAAGACTCATTTTTAAGAAAAAAAATGCTGTGACTTAAAATATAAAAATTAAGTTGCCAATAGCATATTTATTACCCTTCAAACAATTTCCATAATTACTCATCTAATGAGTAATTAAATGAGAAAGAAATAAAACCTATTTTTTCACCTCTCAGATGAATAAGAAATAAAAAAGGTTACTGTTATCTCATAGCCTACAATACTTAGATTTGAAGATTCTTGAAGGATTGAGTGTTGTTTCAAAAACAGATTAATTTGATTTGCCCATCACCAAAACTTATGTCTCTCATGTGAGGTTTATTTTTTTGTTTACCATGACTGTAATCCATTTCTGAATTATTCAGGTTCTTGTGCCTGAACCAAGGTGGGCCTTTAATAAATCTGATTGCAGCATCTCTTGTCGCTTTCTCACCTTCACTGCATTTCCTTCCTCCATTGTTTAAGAAACACTAAGAACTTGCCATCAAAACCCACCGAAAGGTAAACGAGGTATTGATTGCCTTAATGTCAACAATTTAAGTAAAGAGTACAAATGTATCAAGCTTTTATTGGACTAAAACAATTTTAGTCCATCTTTCCAAACCTCTCTTCCAGGTGTGTAAATCTGTATGTCTATGTACCACAGGTTTATGTATGTATAAATACATGCACACACATATACATATATATATATATACATATATATATATATATATATATATA
>NW_006209847.1:2313767-2315719 GCF_000334495.1 Tupaia belangeri chinensis | reverse complement strand
AGAATAAATTCTGGGGAAGAGAGGACAACTATTTCTAGTCCGATGAAAGAGATTGCCATGTAATATTGGTGTTCTTTCACAAAAAGAGGCCCAGCATGGTGGTACAGGTGGTAGGGGCACTGCTGTGCAACACTAGTGGCCAAGTGAGAAGGCTCTGGGGTCACATCCTGGACCTACCTAGAAGTGTACCTTAACATGCCTGGTGCACCCGTGGGTACACCATGATTCTGGCTGACTCCAGGGCTATGAGGAGGATTATGGTGTGCAGGCCCTATTGAGAACACCTGCCTTTTTTTTCTGTCACTAGTGAAATAAATAAATAAATTAACTTAAAAAAATTTGGTCTTCTCACCTTAGAAGATCATATGCCTTAAATAGCAAAGCTACCTCATCTGTTTTTGTTGTTGTTGTTGTTTCTTATATTTATTATCTCCTTTCTCCCCGGCTCCCATTTGCTTATTTTTAAAATTGTGATGTGGACAGCAAACATTGGAACTTCCCTTTACTGTTGGCACCAGCCAGGCTGCTACTCCACAGGTGTGACTGCCCTGGTTGTGAAGATCTTCTCTCTGTCTTGTTGGTCCCTACATCAATCCTGATGAACTGGTGTTTATTAAATACTGTGAAGATTATCAAAGGGCAACAGGCACTTTTCATGTGTCATCACCAAAGCTTTGTATGTGTTGCTCCCCTTTTCCTTAGAACCACCCGTCTCTCCCTCTTCTAATACTGGATTCTCAGCTGTCTTAGATCTGGTAGTGTACATGTATGCTATTTGGTGACTTCAGAAAACTCTTGACCAGAGCCATTCTGATTGCGGATAGATAGTATCTCATTGTGGTTTTGATTTGCATTTCCCTTTCCTAAGCGAAATAAGACTGACTATGAAAGATGAACACTGGGGAACCAGCAGTTAGCGTAATGGCTATGTCGCTGGACTCCCACATAGTCGACCGCAGTTCGTGTCCCGGACCTGGTGGCTTAAAACTCACACCGGGCGCGTGTGCGTGCGTGCCCAAGATCCCGAGAGGAGAATGGAGGAGAAGGGATTGCGGCGTGACCATCCCCCCTGGGGGGTGATTTCTCGCTTTCTGTCTCTATGTCTCTCTCTGTCTGTCTGGCGAGCGCACATGCCCTACAGTGAAAATCTCTCCAAAAAAAAAAGAAAAGATGAACACTGTATGTCACTGCTCTCTCTATATACAGAATGTCTGCACTCTATGACAGAAATGGATAGACCTGAAGATATAACGATAGGGAAGACAAGTGTGGATACCACTATAGGGGAGGGGGATGGTGTGGGTGTGAGGGGCTTAGGGTGGTAGTTCATGACAGATATAAGAACATGAAGATCTCCAATGGAAAAGATGTATATTGTACTAGCCTTGGTTTGATGGTAATGTTGTGCATGTTTAGGAAAAAACCGTATTGTGTTCTATGGAGATGTGTAATTAAATGTGAAGAAGAAAACCAAAAACTCTAGGAGAGAATTAATCACAAACTCATTTGGGTCTGAACACTGTTAAACTTGCCTGAATTTTAAAATTTTCTATGTGTTTATTTTTAGATAATTTAAAATCAGATCTTACAGGTTCAAAATCTTTTTTAATTTTATCTTTCATCTCACATGCTCTTTCTATAAATCCTTTATGGCTTTGAAGAACAATCTTTCAGTATCTGTGTTTTTAATTTCTGAAAGCTATTTTTTATTTTCCAATTGTTTCTTTTCATAGTATTCCATTCCTGTTTTGTGGACACTGTATCTATTTTAGTCTTTCTCAGAAATTTTTATAAATTTTAAATAAATTCTTGTTATCATGATACATAACTGATCTGTGTTTTGTTAGGTTATTTTTTTGTGCTGCATATATTCTCTAGTCTATGTGTAAAACTGGTTTTATGCTAATATTTAAAAAGAAATAAATAACGCTGAGTGTGTGTGTAAAGTTCAG
>NW_006209847.1:2306129-2313723 GCF_000334495.1 Tupaia belangeri chinensis | reverse complement strand
TCATTAAAGGAGAAAGCATCTTAATGCCAGAATAAAGAGAGCTTTGCCCTAGAGTCTTTAATTCGAAGAGATTTGCTGATTATTCAGAGACAGATGATGCAGTTTCTTTAGAGAAGAACCCTGTGATTTTTCACCCATTGCAGAGACTGAAAGCAGGGTGTATTGCATCTGAGTGGTGTGAGACATCTATGTCTGCTGATATCACAGGCCCGGAGTTAAAACCACTCGAGTCCCCTCAAGCATGCTAAATCTCTGCCTGATTTTGCCTCCTGCAGCTTCCTAACCAGTTCTTCTTCTTCTTGTTTTTTTTTTTTTTTTCTTTTAGAGGTTTTTGCTATAGGGTACGTGCGCTCGCCAGAAAGACAGAGAGAGACAGAAAGCAAGAAATCACCCCCCAGGGGGGATGGCCATGCCACAATCCCTTCTCCTCCATTCTCCTCTGGGGATTTCGGGCACACACGCACACGCACCTGGTGTGAATTTAAGCCACCAGGTCCGGGACTCAAACCTCGGTCAACCACACCATGGGAGTCCAGCGACATAGCCATTACGCTAACTGCTGGTCCCACCTAACCAGTTCTTCTGTTTTGTACTTCAGTGCTACTTCTGGCTCTCCCCTTTACCTCTTTTTTTTTTTTTTTAAGAGTTATTTTATTTAACTTTATTTACTTATTTTAATTTGACCAGAAAGGAGAAGGAGAGAGAGAGAGAGAGAGAGAGAGAGAGAGAGAGAGAGAGGGAGCACGCTGCCAGGTCTGGGACTCGAACCGTGGTCGAATCATGTGGGGATTCAGCGCTTTTAACTATCACACCATCTGCCGCTCCCCATCCCTTTTCCTCTTGTCTTCTAACATGAATGACTTTCTTGCTCATTGATAGTATCATTACTATTTTCTTTTTGGCTGTGGTTTTCATACGTCTCTAAATTCTTTACTATCAATGTAATAGGTTTGACGATGGAAGGCGATAGATGCCTATGGTCCATCCACTATCCTGAAACAGAAGTCTTAAGAAGGACTGAAAGGGGACACCAAATACTTGTATTGTGTTTGTGATGAGAAAATAGAGGCAGAGTTGTACAGTATTGCATATTTTAATCCCCTTATGTTCTTAAAGCCTACCTATTGAATTAAGTGCACTATCCAACAATAAAATGTTACTCTCGGAGGTCATCTTGTCATATTTCAATCTGGAGATCAGAATTCCTTCTATATCAGTTCTCTTATTTTTCTTCCAGAGTATACCTAATCACTCTCACTGAGTGCTTAATGAAGCAACGCACATTATAGGAAAATTCTGCTTTGTTAGAAACCTCTTGTAAGAGAGAAACAAATTCATTTTCTCTTTTTTTATGAATTCTAATTTATTTCTCATAGCCTATGCTTCATTTGGTGGACACTTAAAATTATATCTAAAAACAGTTTTTGTATGTTTATAAGAACATTTTGCTGGGAAGATGGGCCATCGGTTTTGTTACATTCTCAACTTAATCTGTTGAAAAACAAGAGGCTAAATGCTACCAGCCTCATATTGCACAGGGAAAGCTGGCTGCCTTTAATTTCTGGCAGTTCTCCAAAGTGCGGAGAATAGCTATAATCCATTTTTATTTTCGGTACTTATACAATGAATGCTTCAAATACATCAAATAACAGAGTGCTGTGTCTGTCTGAATAGGACTCAGGTCTTGAAGAGCTCAATATGAAGTTATTATAAACTTGTTTATGTCCATACCCACAAATAAACAGGGTCAATTAGTAAAACAAAACAATAAATTCAGCACACACTACATAATGAGAACTAGATGTTTATTGTCTTTCTGGAGAAATGGAGTGTACAAATAATAACAGGGAATTCTCTCTGCGTTCTGTGTTCAACTACCACACTTGTAGGTCTTTCAGTAACTGGATCAAGGATCAAAGACGGGATTTTTGCCTCCACTGACAAATGCATCAGCAGTATTTATAACAAGCGTTGTGAAATCTTGAGCATTTTTAGAAAGCATACCATTTTGTATAAAATTATCATGTCTTCTTAAAATGTGTCATTATTAACAGGACTTTCTGAGAAATGGGAGTTTTAGAACATAAAATATTTTTTTTGTTATTTAAATAATGAATGGGGGAACCAGCAGTTAATGTAATGGCTATGTCGCTGGACTCCCACATAGTCAAACGTGGTTTGCGTCCTGGACTCCGTGGCTTAAAACTCATGCCGGGCGTGTGTGCGTGTTTGCCCAAGATCCTGAGAGGAGAATGGAGAAGGGATTGCGGCATGACCATCCCCCCTGGGGGGTGATTTCTCTCTTTCTGTCTCTATGTCTCTCTCTGTCTGGCGAGTGCACGCACCCTGTAGCAAAAATCTCTCTCTCAAAAGAAAAAAACTGAATGGTAACTATAGATATGAATTAGAAAAAAATTAGTTGAGACTAAAGTTACATGACATGTCACTATCTAGTCTATAATATGAAGATTTTGTTGTATGTACTTTCAGAACAAAATACATTTTTTGACCTGTTAATCAATATATCATGAAGGTCTTTTTAAGCGACTGACTATAAATACTTTTTTTTTCTTTTTGTATTTTATTGTTTTTGCCATAGGGTGTATACACTAACTGGTGACAGAGAAAGGGAAAGTGAAAACTCACTTCCCAGGGGGATGGGCACACTGCAATCCCTTTTTCTTCATTCTCCTCTCAGGATTTGGGGCACACACACATACATATACCTCACATGATTTACAAACCTCCAGGTCTGGGACTCAAACAGTGGTTGGCCAGGTGGGAAATCCAGCAGCTTAACCACCATGTCACCTGCTGGCTCCCAGATTTACCTGTTAATTTTAAATTACAGCATAGTATTCCATTGTTTGAATGTAACAGTTTATTTAACCTGTCTAAATAGATACTTCGTTTCCATTTTTTGCTTAAACAACCATATAATACAAATGGTAAACATACACTGTGCTTTATATGTTGCCCAAATTCTCAAAACAGATTTATTCATCAGTGAATTAGAATATTTTCCCCTCTTGCACACTCAGACTAAACCACAGTATCAAAACTCATTTTAGTTTTTACTAATCTGCCAGGCAAACTGCAGTGTATGTCCCTGTTTTATGTTACTTTCTTCTTTGTGGAGGTGAGGATTTACCTTATTGCAAAAGACCACCATTTCTAGCTTGCACATTCACGGTCTCACTGTGAGTTCTCCTAGTTTCTGAGGCCTATGATTTTATGAATAATAGGGCAACTGTAAGAAGTCTGAGAAAATATTATAGTTTTATAATAGCCTTTGCTTGATAATTCAAAAAGATGAATTCAATCCATCTCTATAAGGAGAAAATAAATCCTTTTCTTCTTATAAAGGTGGAAGATGCTGTATTAACATCAATACCTATTATAGTAAATTTCCAATTCGTGGGCTTTAGGGGTGGAAAAAAGATAAAACAATGCAGAAATACTGATTCAGAGATAGTCCAAAAACTTCATTTTGAAATAGCTTATAATAAGCTCTCATACCTTTCCCAAACTACTGATGAAAGAAATGATGAAATATTTAAAATAAAATCAAATAAAGAAAATGAAATGTAACTTAAATGTTACAAAGATATTTTTATAACACCCTAATTTGAAATGCAGTTATTAATGAGTGAAAATTATTTTAAAAGAAGGCTGAAAGAGTAAGAAGATTCAAGTTTAGATAAACTGACAATTAATATCTTTTTTGAAAAATTTGTTTAGTATTCTTATTCAATGATTTTAATCACAATACATTTTGCAAAATTTTCTATTTATTTTACTTCACTTTTTCTCCCCTCCTACACATATAATACAAACCCCAGAAAGTGGCACCAATGAAATAATATACAATAAGGTTGTTTAAAGTTATAATATAAACAGCAGAATTTTAATCTTCACTGTATTGGGGCTCTGGGGAAGTCATGATGCCCTTTGCATAGAAAAAACATAGAAAAATACATCATGATTTTCCTGACTACCTAACATTTTAAATATTATATCCAACCCTTAAGGGATAAATATGAAATAAACATAGAACATCTTTATTCTTTATTATATTTTAAGTGATAACCAACTTTTAGTAAATTACTGTATTTAGAGATAACTGAAAGGATGTTAGGATTATCCACATTTTTTTCTTAAGAAAAATAGATCTTGCATATGGACATTTTAAATTGCAATTTGACATAAAAAGTTACATGTACCTGGAATGTCCTGGAATTAATCTTATTTGTATTAATAGTATTTCTAGAATATAGGTAATGTTAAATCTCTTTTTAGAAGAATAATTTAATTTATTATTTATTTATTTATTTGGAGAGATGTTTGCTATAGGTTGCATACACTTGGAGAGACAGAGAGAGATGGGAAGAGAGAAAGCAAGAAATCATTCCTCCCCTCCCCCAAGGGGGATGGCCATGCTGCAGTCCCTTCTCTTCCATTCTCTTCTCTGGATCTGGGGCATGCACACATGCACCCAGTGTGAGTTTCAAGCTGCCAGGTCTGGTACTTAAACCATGGTTGGCCATGTGGGATTCCTATGTCTTAACAACTATGCCACCTGCTGACCCCAATATTATTATTATTATTTTAAAATTTGCTATAGGCACATGCACTCACCAGAATGAGAGAGAGAGAGAGAGAGAGAGAGAGAGAGAAAGCAAGCTGCTTGGTCTAGGACTCAAACTGTCGTTGGCCATCTGGGAGTCCAGCACCTTAACTGCCAAGCCCCTTGCTAACCCCAAAATGTTAAATCTTAAAAACATTTTAAAAATATTGCTATTGGGTGCATGTGCTCACTAGAAAGAGACGGGACAGAGAGAGAATGTAAGAAAGCACTCCCAGGAGCGATGGCCATGCCACCATCCTTTCTCCCCCATTCTTCTCTCAAAATTTTGGGCATGTGTTCACAAGTGCCTGGTGTGTTTTCAAAACCTCCAGATCCAGAACTTGAACCCTGCATTCTGCCATGTGGAATACAGCTGCCTTAATCACAGCACTACACCACACGTTTGCTCTGACATTTTTGTAATTAGTTAAGAAAATGTTTTAATTGCCAGAGGTATTTGTGCTTGCCAGAAAGAGACAGAGAGACAGAGAGAGTGAGAAAGAGGGAGAAGGCACCACGCAGTGAGGTGTAGTCAACTCTGTCTAAAAGAGAGCTAGTTAGGTATGGTGAAATGTTCCTGTAGGCCTAGCTGGGGGGCTAAGATGGGAGGTTGTACAGACTAACTAATAGCAAAAATGAAAAAAAATTGAAAAAAGAAAGAAAAAGAGAAAAAGAAAAATTTGTGGAACTTGTAATTTATCATGTAATTTAGGGACTTGAATTAGAATCATGAGTCTCCCTGAAAATGCAACAGGCACTGCAGTACATGGCTGTTGATATACAAAGTAGAATAAACCTTTGTTCATCTCTTTTTCTTATGTAGCCATTACATGAGTTGAGAGTGAATGAGGTATAGTAAAACTGACTTGTAGTATATAGTAACTTGCTGGAGTTTTAAAAAATCTTTTCTAAAAAAAGCTTATTTATTTTTCCCCATGAACCAGAGAGACACAGAGAAAGAGAGAGGGAGAGAGACAAGGAGACTGATAGCTCCCTCAACATGGCCCTCATACCACAATCTACCCACAGCTTCAGCCAGGCCCGGATTATAAAACATGTTAACAGTACAGGAATAGTGACCAGAAGATGGTGTGATGGTTACATCTCTGGACTCCCACGTAGTTAACTATGATTCAAGTCCCAGACCTGGCAGTTTAAAAATTCACACTGGGCACATGTGCATATGTGCCCAAAATCCCAAGAGGAAAATGGAAGAGAAGGAGGGATTGCAGTGTGGCCATTCCCCCTGGGGGTGATTTCTTGCTTTCTATCGCTTTGTCTCTTTTTGGAAGGTGCACATGCTCTATAGCAAAAAACAAAAACAAAAACAAAACAAACAAACAAAAAAAAACCTAAAAAAAAATAGTATAGGACTGTACTATTCACAGGAAAATTTGGGAGTTAATGAAACTAGAGATACTAGAAATGTTTGTTAGTGAAGTACAGAAATAAATTCCTATACATATGAAAAATTCATTTTAGAAAGTCTACATACCTTCAAAAAAGTGAAATTTGATTTCATTAATTCATTAAGTTGCTCCATCATTAAATAATTGTTACATGAATACCTACCATGTGTAAATTTTACGCTGGGCCTTGAAGGTAGAATAAGATGAATAAAACATGTCCTTTGTCCACTGGCACCCACAGTCACGTTGGTGAACAATAATAAAAAACTAAGTGCATAAATGGAGGGATTTGTGTGATCAATGTGTTGGGAATTAAAGCCTGGTAGGTTATCTATCCACAATGGTTGAATCATTGATTTTTACCTTATCTTATTCCAGAAAGAATGTTGGAGGAATGAGATAGACACAATGAAACAAATATGAAATCTGAGGTGTTAAGGAAAAAGAAAAAATTACCCTTATACAAGTAGAAAAAAATGAACTATCACCCAACCAAGTTTGAAGTAGGGATAGACAAAGAAAATAGAAAGAGAAAATGAGTAGAATGCTGATTTCTTTCAAACAGAAAGAAGGACATGTATATATTTCAAATATTCCTAGTTAGTCATGAAGGCTTTGAAAAATTAAATATCATCTCTCAGTATGAGATGATATCTATAAATGTGCTTTAAGCTCTTCAAAAGACAATATGTGGCACTTGCTTTTCCTATTTTAAAATTTGTATGTATTTTTATCTGTTTGTTACTTTATTGTCAAATCTCCATGACATTAAAAATGGAAACAGAAAAGAGATAAAAAGCTTAAATCAGTTTATTTATTTATTTATTTATTTATTTATTTATTTTTTAGTTTCAGCAGAGAGGCTTGATGAAAATATCTTGCTTCTTGAACTCCCTCCCAGATCAGCTACAGATTTGTCTTATGACCTGAGGGATTGAAATGCCATAGAACTCTGCAGTAATTTTCTTTTTTTTTCTTTTTTTAAATCTCTGCAGTAATTTTCTGTCAGATGAGATACCTTATGTATTCTCTTTCCCCAAGTGTCCCCATCATCTGTATTATTTACAATAATAAGGCATTGCTTTTGCCTCAAGTCTTGGGATATCAACTGGTTCAGAAGACCTAAATACTCATTTTGCCATTTAACTGAAGGTGCATAGACATTCTAGAGGGACAGGATTTTTTCAGTTCAGCCCCCCATCCTTACTTTAATTCTATTTGGTTCTCAATACAAAAGAAAGAGCACCACCTACTGGATGTGGAATATGAAGAGCATATTATCAATAATATTCATATGTGCTCTCTTATTAAAGGTTAATTCAAAATAACTGTGTAAGAACAAATTAAAAAAAACATCTTTTACTGATAAAGATTACATGCATTTCCTTTAATTTTTTTTATATCAACAACTACTAAAAAGAAATGATTTTACAATTTCTATCTAAATATTTAGAAAGAGCCCTCCTTTCTATTGTCCAACCTACTTTTAAAATTCAATTTGCCTGGGAACCAACAGTTAGCGTAATGGCTATGTCGCTGGACTCCCACTTAGTCGACC
>NW_006209847.1:2273458-2305854 GCF_000334495.1 Tupaia belangeri chinensis | reverse complement strand
ATCCCCTCTGGGGGGTGATTTCTCGCTTTCTGTCTCTATGTCTCTCTCTCTGTCTGTCTGGCGAGCGCACGCACCCTATAGTGAAAACCTCTCCAAAAAAAGAAAAATTCTATTTGCCTGAGGCGGACTGAGGCTGCAGGCCCGACCCTTCCAAATCTTCACGTATCCCCACCGTTCCTCCTCCAAGGACCCCAGGTTGGTTGTCTGGGACTTTAAGGTGAACTCCCATCCCACCCCACCTGCAACCCAGAACGAACCGGCCAGCATTCTGGACACCAGGCGGACTGAGGCTGCAGGCTAGACCAACCTGGTCCTGTCACTCATCCTCTGACCCTTTCCCACTAGCCTTTGGACTCTTTGAATTTTGGTGATTTGAATAGGGTGCAGCACGTGTTGTGCAGGCCAGCAGTTCCGGACCCCAGGCGGACTGAGGCTGCAGGCCCGACCCTACCGCAACTCCACGTATCCCCACCATCCTTCCTCCTTGGACTCCAGGTTGGTTGCCTGGGACTTTAAGGCGAACCCACACCCCTCCCCACCCGAAACCCGGATCGAGCCGGCCAGCAGTTCCGGACACCAGGCGGACTGAGGCTGCAGGCCCGACCAACCTGGTACTGTCATTCATTGTCTGATCCATTTCCACTAGCCTTTGGAGTGTTTGAATTTTGGTGAGTTGAGTAGCGCGCGGTGCGCGATTTTCTTTTTCCATTTTGTTTTTCTTTGCTCTTGGGGTGTTGCTTGTTTGGTCAGTTGAAGGCTCACTACTCCTTAGAAACAGCGAGCACTTTGGGCCTTCCAGGGCTAGTGGCAACAGTTAATGGTAATTGTGAGTAATAGGTAGGCCAACCATAAGAGAAATCATCAATCTTCTAAGCCTGTACAACTTTTATGAATCAGAGATACCTGAAATAAGTTGGCAAGAAACATATAGATTACCTGATGACTAAAAACAATCGCAAAGGCTCAAGAAATATGAGCAACCAACAAAAGGCCTCTCCGTCAAGGGAAATCATCAATCCTACATCACCCACAGTCAATACAATGGACGTCGTGGACATGTCTGATAAGGAATTCAGAATATTTGTAGTGACCAAACTAACTGAGATGGAAGAGAAAAGAGACAAGGAGCTCCAGGAGATGAGGAAGTCCTTTAATGACTTGAAAGAAGAAATGGATACCCTAAACAAGAACCAGATGGAACTTCTAGGTTTGAAGAATGTGATAGAGGAAATCAAAACCTCCCTTGAAAGCATTAAATGTAGGTTAGACCAGGCAGAAGACCGAATCTCTAACGTAGAAGACAAAACATCTGACCTAGATAAAAGTATCAAGAAGATTGAGAAAACAACCATGAAAAATGAGGATAATATACGAGGAATACTGGACACCATCAAGCGCCCCAACATTCGGATAATTGGTATTCCGGAGGAGGAAGAAAATAATAAGGGCCTGGAAAATTTATTCCATGAGATCCTGGAAGAAAACTTTCCAAATCTAGAAAGGCATTCAAATATCCAGACCCAAGAAATACAGAGGACCCCAAGTAGAATCAACCCAAGAAGATCATCTCCAAGGCACATCATAGCCAGACTGGCAAAAACAACAGATAAAGACAAGATACTAAAGTTGGCAAGAGGGAAACGCCAGGTTACTTACAAAGGTCACCCCATCAGGCTAACATCGGATCTCTCAGCAGAAACAATGCAGGAAAGGAAAGAATGGGGAAGCATAGTCAAAGTGTTGAGTGAAAAACAATTTCAACCAAGAATACTATACCCGGCAAAATTATCTTTTATATGGGAAAAAAAGATAAAAACATTCTCAAATAAACAAAATTTGAAGGAATTTACCAACACCAGACCAGCTCTTCAAGAGGTTTTGAAGGGAGTACTATACCAGGAAAACTAAAAAATCAGAGACAGTTATACGAGAACAAAAAACAACTAAGAAAATGGCTCACTTAATGATAGGATCAGGTATGGAAATATCGATAATTACATTGAATGTCAATGGATTAAATTCCCCAGTTAAGAGACATAGACTAGCTGAATGGATAAGAAAACAGAAACCCTCTATCTGTTGCCTACAAGAAACTCACTTTATGGATAAAGATATACATAGACTAAAAGTCAAGGGCTGGAAAAAGATATTCCATGCAAATGGAAATCAGAAAAAGGCTGGAGTAGCGATATTGATCTCAGACAAAATAGATTTTAAAACAAAGACTGTAAGAAGAGACAAAGAAGGGCATTATATAATAGTAGATGGGGTAATCCAGCAAGAAGATATAACCCTTATAAATATCTACGCACCCAACTCAGGTGCGCCTAAATATGTGAAGGAAAGACTGCTGGAGCTAAAAGGAGACATAGGGAAAAATACTATAATTGTTGGAGATCTCAACACCCCGTTATCTCCTATAGACAGATCTTCTAGACAGAAAATAAATAGAGAGATACAGGACTTAAATGATACTATAAATGGAATGGGCTTGACAGATATCTATAGAACTTTCCACCCTACATCCACAACATATACATTTTTCTCACCCCGACATGGAACCTTTTCAAAGATAGATCATATATTAGGACACAAATCAAGCCTTTACAGATTCAAAGGCATAGAAACTGTACCCAGCATCTTCTCTGACCATGATGGAATTAAACTCAAGATTAATTTCAAGAAACAACCCCGAAAACACACGAACACATGGAAACTGAACAACCTACTTCTGAATGACTTCTTCACTACTGAAGAAATTAAGGCTGAAATAAACAAATTTATGGAAACAAATGATAATGAGGACACAAGTGTCCAGAACCTATGGGACACAGCAAAAGCAGTCATAAGAGGGAAATTCATAGCAATTAGTGCACATAAGAAAAGGATGGAAAGATGGCAAGTAGATAACTTATCATCATGCCTCAGAGAACTGGAAAAACAACAACAAACGAACCCCCAAAATGCCAGGCGAAAAGAAATAATAAAGGTTCGAGCAGAAATAAATGAAATAGAAAATAAACGAACCATACAGAAAATAAATGAAAGCAAAAGCTGGTTCTTTGAAAAGATCAACAAGATTGATACTCCATTGGCTAGACTGATCAAGAAGAAGAAAGAAAGAAACCAGATTAATCAAATATGTGATGAAACAGGCAATATTACCACGGACATAGCAGAAATACATAATATCATTAGAGGATACTATGAGCGACTTTACGCCAACAAACAAGATAACCTGGAGGAGATGGACAAATTCCTGGATGCATATAAACTACCAAGATTGGATCAGGAAGACATAGAGAATCTGAATAGACCTATAACAAGCCAGGAGATTGAATCAGTAATTAATAATCTCCCAACAAAGAAAAGCCCAGGCCCAGATGGCTTCACTTGTGAATTCTACAAAACTTTCAAGGAAGAATTAACCCCTATCTTACTAAAATTATTTCTAAAGATTCAAAAGGAAGGAAACCTTCCAAATTCATTTTATGAAGCCTCCATCATCCTCATCCCCAAAACAGATAAGGATATGACAAAAAAGGAAAACTACAGACCAATATCATTGATGAATATAGATGCGAAAATTCTCAACAAGATACTCGCAAATCGTATCCAACAACATATAACAAAGATCATTCATCACGACCAGGTAGGCTTTATACCAGGGATGCAAGGGTGGTTCAATATACGCAAGACCATAAATGTAATACACCACATTAACAGAAAGAAAGATAAAAACCATATGATCATCTCAATTGATGCGGAGAAAGCGTTTGATAAAATACAACATCCTTTTATGATTAAGACTCTCAGTAAGATTGGTATAGAAGGGTCATTTCTGAACACAATAAAAGCAATCTATGAAAAACCTACAGCTAATATTATACTGAATGGGGAAAAGCTGAAAGCTTTTCCTCTGAAAACAGGTACTAGGCAAGGCTGCCCACTTTCTCCACTGCTCTTTAATATAGTACTGGAAGTCTTAGCTATTGCAATCAGAGAAGAGAACAGTATTAAAGGCATTCGAATAGGCAAAGAAGAGTTGAAAATATCTTTATTTGCAGATGACATGATGGTATACTTAGAAGACCCAAAGGTATCCATGAAAAAACTGCTTGAAGTAATAAGTGAATACAGTAAGGTGGCAGGATACAAAATCAATATCCAAAAATCTATAGCATTTCTATTTATGAACAACAAGTTGAATGAAGCAGAGCTGAAGAAAGGAATCCCTTTCACCGTAGCCACAAGATGTATAAGATATCTAGGGATAAACCTAACTAAGAAAGTCAAAGACCTTTATAAAGAAAACTACGAGAATCTTAAAAAAGACATTGAAAGTGACATAAAAAAGTGGAAGGACATCCCATGCTCCTGGATTGGTAGAATTAACATAATCAAAATGGCAATTCTACCCAAATTAATCTACATGTTTAATGCAATTCCAATCAAAATACCAGAGATATTCTTCAGAGATCTAGAAAAGACAATTATAGAATTTGTCTGGAACCATAAAAGACCTCGTATTGCAAAAGCAATCCTGCGTAAGAAGAATGGAGTAGGAGGCATATCACTCCCTGATCCCAAGATATACTATAAAGCTGTGGTCATCAAAACAGCATGGTATTGGCATAAAAACAGACATGTGGACCAATGGAAGAGAATAGAGACCCCAGAAATAACTCCCAAAGCTTATAGCCAACTGATCTTTGACAAAGGATATCAGTCAATCCATTGGGAAAAGGAAAACCTCTTTAGTAAATGGTGCTGGAAAAACTGGGTATCCACCTGCAGAAAGATGAAACTGAACCCCCATCTTTCACCATTAACAACAGTCAACTCAAAATGGATCAAAGATCTGAACCTAAGACCTCAGACAATAAAACTACTTGTGGAAAATGCTGGGGAAACTCTGGGAGACATTGGAGTAGGCAAAGACTTCTTAAATAAGACTCCCAAAGCACAGGCAATAATCCCTAAAATAGACAAGTGGGACTATATTAGACTAAGAAGTTTCTGCACAGCAAAGGACACAGTAACAAGTGTGAACCGACAACCCTCAGAATGGGAAAATATTTTTGTTAAATATGCCTCAGACAAGGGACTGATAACGAGAATACATAGGGAACTCAAGTGCCTTATGCGAAAAAAAATGATTAACCCGATTAAAAGATGGGAAAGTGAGCTGAACAAAAGTCTCTCTAAGGAAGACATACGAACAGCCAAAAAGCATATGAGGAAATGCTCAACATCCCTCATCATAAGGGAGATGCAGATAAAAACCACAATGAGATACCACCTAACCCCTGTCAGAATGGCAAAGATTAAGAATATAAAAAGTGATAAGTGTTGGCGGGGATGTGGTGAAAAGGGAACCCTCCTACACTGTTGGTGGGAATGTAAACTAGTTCAACCACTGTGGAGAACAATATGGAGGTTCCTCAAAGATCTACAAATAGAACTACCATTTGATCCAGCAATCCCACTTCTGGGTATTTACCCAAAAGACAGGAGAACGCTCAGTCAGAAAAGTGCGTGCACATCCATGTTTATTGCAGCATTATTCACAATTGCCAAGACATGGAACCAACCTAAATGTCCACAAACTGATGAATGGATTGGGAAAGTGTGGTATATATACTCTATGGAATACTACTCAGCCATAAAAAATAACAAGACCCTGGCATTTGATAGAAAGTGGTCAGATATGGAGGATCTATTGCTGAGTGAAGTAAGCCAGGCTATGAAAGAAAGATATTGTATGTATCCACTCAATATAGACCGACTGTCCGCACTGTATGGTAGAGCAAAAAATTGGAGGACATAAAAGCAGTGAAGGTACTTAACAAGAATAGGACAGTGTGGAATGGGGGAAGGTGAAGAGAAGAAGATAGAGAAAGATAGCAAGAGAACAATAGAGAGGCAGGACTTTAGTGAGAAATAGATATGGCTTATTACCTGTTGATGATGACATGTATAGTATTCTTAACTGGATTGGTCTGAGAAGTATTTCATGATGGGTAAAGTCTTTTTATAAGGAAAATGAGAAATAGTGATTGACTGTTTTAAAAAATAATTAGAATAATAATAATAATAATTGGGAAAATCATAGAAAAGATATTGAATGTTGAAGCGGGGAGATTAATGTCTCTGTATGGACTGACATGCAAGGTATTCCCTTTTGAAAAAGCAATGTAATACACTGTAAAGTTATATGTAATCCCATGTAATATAAAGAAGATTATGATGATAATAAAAAAATTCTATTTGCCTTTCCACCAATAATATACAATAATTATGCATCCTCTTATACTGTCTATAGAAAAGAGACTAATAATCTTAACAGTCTATCCCTATTTTGTAATATAAAAAGCTCAGGTCTTAGAAATGTTAGTAATTCTTATACCCTGAATGTTAGTACTTGAGGGTGATTGAAGTTGAAGAAGAGGAAGGATCTCTGTTAATCCAAATAGAACCATGATTTTCAGCAAATCAAAGTCAGCATTTAAGGTTTAAATGTGTAGTTTTCTAACTTGCTATATCTCATTCTTTGTACCTCTTATTATTTACTTCATCGAATACTCATTATTCTTAAGAAATAATCATTAGCCCCTTCGCTTTCAGATGTTCTGCTGTTTTTATCCGTGGGGATCAGTAAGGAAACTGAAGCAGGCCAGCGTGAGGCTGAGCAGGACTGCAGACACTGAAATTAAGACAGGCTGCAGATGAGAACAATCTGACCAAGTGCTGAGACACAGGGTTATCTGTTTGAGGAATGGTCAGATGAGAAAAACGGGAATCAGTGTAATTGCTCGAAGGAAAGCAATTGACTTTGAATGACTGTAGTGAGGAATGATTTGCACATGGTGGTATCTATAGATACTGAGCACATTTTGTGCTTTTTGAGACAGTTTGGTAGTACTTGCTGGCTGTATCCCTGTAACCAGTTGTAGAAATAAATTCCTTTCTCCAGCCTCTGTCTTATTTCATTGACTGTAAGTACAAGCAGCCAGACTTGGTTGGTCAAAAACAAATTGGCAGCTCTGGTGGGAACATGGGTGAGAATTACTGGAATGACCACTGGAAACTCTTTGCAGCCTTCAAACCAATTTAGTTCTGAGAACTTTCTGGGTGCTTGCCGCAGAGATCTGCCACCGGCTCCAGCTGGAGTAAGAATGGAGGTTGGGAGCAGATCCATTCACTTTTGGGTAAGTGACTCCAGATCATAGCCAGAGAGTCAAAGTCCTTTCTGTTTGGGTTCTGTTAGAGAGAAGGAACCATTTGTACACTGTGGAAGGGGAATCGTTAATTTGTGTTTGGAAATTTGTATTTTGGGTGTGTTAAGTATAGGTAACACAAGTTCAGTGTTGCCTTTGGGACAAATCCTGAATGACTGAGAACAATTTGGGTATCCATCTAAGACTAAGAAAAAGATGATTTTCTACTACAGTGTTTGGCCAATGTATGTGTAATAATCAGAACAAAATTAGAGAAGGATAAATATTGGCAGATTGGTCAACAAAGGTAGTTACGATCCTATGTCCAAACTCATGTTTTTTCTGCTGAATTCAATTTTTTTTCCTCTTTGCCTACTTTGAATCTGTTGACATTTATCAATTTTTTTTTTCATTCGTAGTTCAAAGATAAGAGGGGAAGATTCCAGGCTGTTAGGAAACTGTTTTCTTATTCTGGAAACTTATGGAAAGCTATGAGATTTTGTGTTTGTTATGTATGTGTATGAGGACTTTTTGAGGGGTTCATGAAAGCATGAAATTAAAGTGTGAATATATTTTGGTGCAAAAATGTTGACATTCATGCATGATTTTTCCTATAATGTGCATTTTTTCCATGAATGTTTTAAAGATCTGTCAGTTTATGTATGTTTGTACATGTGTATATATTGTATGTTGTATGCACATGATAAAGTCCTTGTGGACTACTATTCAACATAGTTTACATATAAATTAGAGCGCACATACAAATTAATCCAAATGGTTTTCAAGACCCTATGACTTAAGTACATCTCTGATAAACAAGTCAGTTTCAAATTTATAGGTTAAATAAAAATGAAGATATCTTCAAAATTGTCAGCCTGGGATTTACTGTTCAGAAAAATCATATTTGTCTTAATATTCTTGATTCAATTAAAATAGCTATATCTTCTGTGTTAACAGCTTAAGGCAATAAACATTCACATGCTATAAAGCCAGTTAATAGGAAAATGAATTGATAACTACCCTTTTCTGACATCTTGGTTTTCAAAGTTAATCAAGACATAGTGGTTTTAAAAATAAATGATCAGGGACCAGCAGATGGAGTAATGGTTGGGTCGCTGGACTCCCACATAGTCTACTGTGGTTCCTGTCCTGGACCTAGTGGCTTAAACCTCATGCTGGGCACTTGTCCATGCATGCCCAAGATCCTGAGAATGGAGGAGAAGGGATTGCGGCGTGACCATCCCCCCTGGGGGGTGATTTCTCGTTTTCTGTTGCTCTGTCTCTTTGGTGAGCCCATGTGCCCTACAGGAAAAATCTCTGTAAAAATAAATAAATAATCATAAGTAGGATGTTTATAAATAAATTTTTCAAGTAATTGAGATCTTAAAGTGATGCTATTAAGTCATTGAGAAAGTCACGATGTATTTTTCTATATAAAAATGCATCGTGACTTTCCCCATGATTCAATATATTAAAATAATAAATATTCATAATATATCTGAGTCATCTTTAAGTTATTAATAAAATACTTAGATTAATATACATCATAAAGTTTTCCAGTTTTGACTCTTTAGATCTTATAGAGACAAAAGAAAAAAGTGGATCATTTTGTTCTACTTTGAAAAATCTGTCAAGAAAACAAATGGTTTTTAAAAATTATAAAATGAATATTCATAAGCTGTTGGTATATGACAATTCAAATGTCTTGTTTTTGGAAATCAAGGTTACTAAGAGTGAAAATTCTGGTTACTATATGGAAATGCATAATTCTACATGGAAAGTTTTAAGAAAATTAAGGTGCATGGGTTTGATGAGAAATTATAGGCAAGTCATAAGAATGTATTCTTTAAAAATAATAATTTTTGGTTTAAAGCAGAAGTTATTTAAGGTTGTTTCTAAAGATAAAATTGTACAAAATGGAAATAAGGGGGACCAGCAGTTAGCATAATGGCTATGTCGCTGGACTCTACTGTAGTAGACCACAGTTCGCGTCCCAGACCCTGTGGCTTAAAACTTACACTGGGTGCGTGTGCATGTGTGCCCAAGATTCCAAGAGGAGAACGGAGGAGAAGGGATTGTGGCGTGGCCATCCCCCCTGGGGGATGATTTCTCGCTTTCTGTCTCTGTGTCTCTCTTTGTCTGTCTGGCAAGTGCACATGCCCTATAGCGAAAACCTCTCCAAAAAAAAAAAAAAAAGGAAATAAGGCACAAAGAAAACAGGGAGGATAAAGGAAAAATGTGCAAGAAAGCTATTAAGGGTAAACTTTTTGTCATTTATGATTTGTTGTTTACATTTCATTATTGTACATTTCTATAGCATACAATGTTTTTCAAGATATGCATGTGATAATCAAATCAAGGATTTTTTTATTTAAAGGGAAGGAACTTCTGTGAAAAGGATATTGTGTGAAAATTTTTGTGCTAAAGCAATTTGTACTTGATGAGTAGCTGGTAAAACGGAGTTGAAATGGTACTAAAATAGCAGAGCCAGAAGTGCTCATGAGTACCGTATGAGGGGGATCTTCAGAAAGTTCATGGAAAATGAACATTATGAAAACCCTGTGCATTGATTTTGAAATTTTCCGCAGCAAAATAAAATTATACTTTAATTATATTTTCCATGAATATTTTGAATACATTTAATATCGAACAGCAGGATTTATAGAACATTTTCTTCATTGCAGAAAACTGAACTGGACAACCTGATAACATAAGTACTGTGATATTTACCCTATTTGCCTTGCACAACTCTGAAAGATGCACCATAGTGTTATATTTAAAAATCAATACTTTGGGGGCCTGCAGATGGCATAATGGTTACATCAGTGGACTCCCACATAGTCGACCTTGGTTCAATTTCTGGACCAGGTGACTTAAAACTCATGCCGGCACTTGTGTGTGTGTGTGTGTGTGTGTGCGTGTGTGTACGCCCAAGAACCTAGGAGGAGAATGGAAAAGAAGGGATTGTGGCATAGCCATCTCCCTGGGAGATAATTTCTCACCTTCTGTCTCTCTGATTTTCCAGTGAGTACACATGCCCTGTAACAAAAATCTCTCTTAAAAAAAAAATACATTACATTTAGTCTGGATTTTAATCTCAGTGTTGCCATTTAGTGGATGATTTATTTTTAATTTGCCATAAAGCACATGTGCTCACTGAAGAGCGATGAAGGTGGGTGGGAGGGTGAGAAAACACAACCCACAGGAAAAAGAGGGAATGGCCATAATGCAATCACTTCCCCCATTCTTATCTCAGGACTTTGGGCATATAGGCACACAATCCAGGGCATCCCCAAGTCACTAGGTCTCAGACTAGAACCTCACCATTAACCAAATGGGATCCAGCCACTCCAACACCATGCCATGGGCCAGCCCTAGTGGATGACTTTTAATACAGTCATGAAAATAACTGTGGAGGAAAGGATGAGGGTGGTGGTAGGGTTGGGGTAAATTAACACTGACTATGTGTCAGATATTGTTCTAATCATTGGCATTGGTAGAACAGAATCCCTAAGAAGCTTATGCTCCAGCCAGAGGAAAGAGAATAGATGTTAGTGAGCTAAGACAGATAAAAAATATGGCAATATGAGTGGAGGGTTGCTTTATAGGTAGACTTGTTAGCAAAAGCTGTCCAAGTTAGTTAAATGATAAGAAAGTGATACGATGTGAAAATCTGGAGTGTATGAGTAAATGAAACAGTAAACTTAAAGGCCCAGAACAGAAAAAAAGAAAAAAAGTGTCATGTTTAAGGTACAGGCAAAAGGAGGGGTTACATGACGCTTTGTGAGGCTGACCCATGTCAGAAGATTCTAGATTCACATTCAGAGACCTCCTTACACACGCTGGGCATGTGTGTGCCCATGATCCAGGGCTGGCTGAGGGTGGATTGCAGTGTCAAGATCCTCTTGAGAGCACCATGTTTGTTTCTCTCTGCTGCATTAGAAATGAACTTTTGTTTCTTTTTATCTTTGCTTTTCTTTCTTTTTTTTTTTTTTTTTAAGAGAGATTTTTGCCATAGGGTCAATGTGCTCACTTTTGCCATAGAGTACATGTGCTCACTGGAGAGGCAGAAACAGAGAGAGAGACAGACAGAAAGTGAGAAATCACATCCCCCTCCAGGGGGATGGTCATGCTACATTCCTTTATTCTCCATTCTCTCCACAGGATTTTGGACATGCATGCAGACATGTCTGGCATGAGTTTTAAGTCGCTGGGTCCAGGACTCAACCCCAGGCTGCAATGTGGGAGTCAAGCGATATAAACATTACACCATCTGCTGTCCCTATGTTGTTTCTTTTTTTTTTTTTGAGAGGTTTTTGCTATAGAGCCTGTGCACTCCCCAGACAGACAGAGAGAGACAGAGAGACAGAAAGTGAGAAATCACCCCCCAGGGGGGATGGCCATGCCACAATCCCTTCCCCTCCGTTCTCCTCTTAGGATCTTGGGCACTCATGCACACTAATTTTAGCATTCATCAGTGAGTGAATATTGCCTATGGTGATTATTAGTGTTCTAATTATGATTTCTATATGACTAGAGATTGTGAGCAGGATAAGAATGGAGGAAGATGAGACCAGAGAAGGGGGCCTGATACTGGGGTGTCAGAAAAGTCATGATGTATTTTTCTGTGCAAAAATGGGTCATGACTTTTCTAATGAGCCAATAATTTGGATTTTCTTTTGATTGCAATGAGAAGCCATTGAAGAATTTCAAACAAAATAGTAACAATGTGTAATATATACTTTTAAAAGTCATGAGCAAAATGATTTTTCACTAACGACTTATTAAGGGTGAATGAACAGATTGTATTTACAACTAAAATAGATGTTCAATTTAGTGGTAAGAAGTCATGTATACCACTTTGGATAAAGTTGGAAAGATAAGATAAAAATTATTGCATGTAAGCCTTCTACAAGCAAACAAAATGTACCCAATTGATTTTTTTTTTTCTTTTTTTGGAGAAGTTTTTGCTATAGGGCATGTGCACTCGCCAGACAGAGAGAGACAGAGAGATAGAAAGCAAGAAATCACCCCCCAGAGGGGATGGTCACGCCGCAATCCCTTCTCCTCCATTCTCCTCTCGGGATCTTGGGCACGCACGCACACACGCCCGGCATGAGTTTAAGCCACCAGGTCCGGGACTTGAACCGCAGTCGACTACGTGGGAGTCCACCGACATAGCCATTACGCTAACTGCTGGTCCCCCCAATTGATTTTTCCTTCTATCTCATAAATATTATGAAAGCAAAGGGTTAATGTTCTCTTTTAATAATACCAATTAGCTACCTGCATATGACTGTCAGAGCCCCTGTAATGCCAGTGTAATGGGACAGAGGCAAGTTCAAAGCACAGGAGGATAATATTTCCAACCCCTGTCTGCATTGTTTAATGAGACAATGAATTCAGTTGACTTCAAATGTGTCATGTCTTGTAAATCACTGGGTTATTAACTTTAACAGGGTCAATGTACTGCTCCCATCTCCATTTCACAGCATTAGTGCCTGATAATAGTTGGAGAATATAGGCTAATAATCCCTTCATTATTGGCTCATAAGTAGAGGAAACCTCTTAAGTGAGAGCTAGTTAGAAGGAAGATGCATTTATGTGCACAAGAGGGAAAAAAGATGAACCCATAGGTTAAGAAGCCTGAATTATATTTTGTCTCTTTACTGCTTTGTTTAGGCAGGACATTAATAGGATGGTGAATTATAATTTGTATTTATGGGTACAATTTATTGTCCAATTTTGGTTCCCTAATTTTGAGGGTTTTCATTTTAGCATAACTGCAGGACAAAAATCACTGTAGAATTGCTGTACTTCCTTAGGCTTTAGTCTTTCAATGTGTGTTTCTTGGAAGGTAGATTGCTACTAAGCTATGGTATTTCATAATATTGCTCTAGCAGTCCTAAAGACTTAAGATATCCGAGTGTCTTGAGTCATTTAAATTGTTCCCACATAGCTCAGTATATTTTGAACTGATGTGACATTGGTAATAGTTGTGCTAGTTAGGGGTACTTGCAAATTCTGTATTTCAGGAACTAATTGATGTGTCAAGGGAATGCAGCTGTCATAGTTAAGAAGAAAAGACATTTAAGCCACTATAGACACAAGATACTGCTGTAATAAACTGAACCTACAAAATGTGGCGTGAGTGGCCCAGTTACACATATGAGTCTCATGTTATTTAATTGCTCTTCCTTGTGAGGGTGTGAGTGTAGTGTTAAGCACTGGGCTAAGAAAGCATCTTTGCTCAGTTGCCAAATGGCCTACATTTAAGATTCCTACTCAAAGGTGTGTGTATAAATAAGCATTATGAACAGGTAAAAAAACACTTTTGCCTTTTTAAAAAATAATTAATTACATGTAAATGACAGCAGTTCTGTTTCTGCATCTCACTAGTAAATTGAGCTTTTCTTGGTAAGTTCATGTACATTTTTTACCTACCCTTTAAAAAGTTATTTCTGTTCCATTATTGGAATCAGAAAAACAATGCGATACAAAAACTTAATATGGTAGTTTTCCAATTTCCACCGATTAACCCATCTTGGTAACTCAGTGCTGTGCTATGAATTCTTATTTGACTATAGTAATTGGATGGAGAAAGGAGAGAAAAGTTTTCTGCCTTTTTCCTCCTGGATTTAAAACACTGAACAGATGCAGTGATATAAACCTGCATTAAGTCCCTTGTATTTTTCTTTATAGACACAATTGTGAATCGTGTTCTTCTTGCATTTATAATTAGAGGGTGAAACAGATGGCAAAGGCTCAGTGGAAAGAGATGTCCATTAAAATGACTTATGCTGCCAGGCGATTGTTCACTCCAAGAGGGGAATTCAGTTTCTTCCATGCAAAACAGAGCAGCAACAAAGCACGCTTCGGGGGAAGTTTGTTATGTAGGGCAACTGACACAGTAGCTGGACAATGTATTGAAAATGCATAAGCAATTTCATCGTTAAAAAAAAATGACTGTTGGGAACCAGCAGTTAGCGTAATGGCTATTTCGCTGGACTCCCACGTAGTCGACCGCGGTTCATGTCCTGGACCCGGTGGCTTAAAACTCACGCCGGGCGCGTGTGCGTGCGTGCCCAAGATCCTGAGAGGAGAATGGAGGAGAAGAGATTGCAGCGTGACCATCTCCCCTGGGGGGTGATTTCTCGCTTTCTGTCTCTATGTCTCTCTCTGTCTGTCTGGTAAGCGCACGCGCCCTACAGTGAAAATCTCTTAAAAAAAAAAAAATGACTGTTGTTGGAGGTGGGACTTGAGACTTAAATGGGAAGCCCTTAAATTACATGTGGGACAGTCTTCAAAAAGATCATGGAAAATTCATACTGTGGAATAAGTACACATAGATTTCAAAAATGTTTTTCACCAAAAGAAACCTATGCTTTAATTTCATTTTCCCACAATGATTCCATTTTTTACCACAAACTTTTGAAGTCTCTTTTGTGCAATTTAATATACTAACCATATCTGTTTTAATTATTTTCCTCTTAGAGAATACTGTCAAGAATTTTAGGCTATACTAAAATATTGTCAAAATGGAATTGAACAGATATATCTTATTTTGCAAAAGAAGACAATTTTTGACAGTGCTCTGGCTTCTTAGAGTCTTCCCACCATTAAATTGTGTTTTAATGTTGGTATTAGCTATAGGTATCAACACTAAGTGACACAGCTATTTCCAATGTAGCAAGGCTCTGAAGCTGCAGGATCTGATCTGGCTGAGGGATATACAAGGAGCGTACGTAAGAAGCATTAGTAAATAACAGAAGCATTATAGAGACTTTGAAAATACTTTTCTTAAAAAAATATTCTTACATAAACCTTTCTTAGAAGAACATGTTAGCGAACTGGCTAATAGCATGAACTTTGCAAACAGACAATTTAACTTTACTTGATGTGTAATCATAGATTTTTTTTTTAATTTCTAAATCAGACTTATAAAATGGTGATAAGATCTACCTAAAGGTTATGAATCTTGGTCCACTTAGGCTACTTTAACATAGATTGTGCAGCTCAAGTAACATTTACAAGAGGACTTCAAAACATTTGTGGAAAAATTGAATTAAGATTTGAGTTTATTTTGGTGAAAACATTTTTGAAATCTGTGGATAATTTTTTCATAGTATGCATTTTCCATGAACTTTTTGAAGTCCTTCACCTCCCCCTCAGACTTCTCACAATTCTGGAAGCTGGAAAGTCCAAGATTTAGTTAGCACCGTCCCAATTAGTAAAGGAACATCTTTGTATCATCTAAGTACAGAAAATGCATCTAATTTTTACTACATGCATTCTTTTGAAAATATACTCGACATATGTATCTTGAGAAACTGTATAAATACCTTTTTCTGTTTATCTTGCATTCTTTATTCTACTAATTTATTTGTTCAACTTTTATAAATAGGATATTTTACTAACTTCTATGGAAGTGATTCTAGTTTCTTATAAAAACATTTGCATTTATAAGTCATTTTAAAAATATTTACTTATGGGACCAGCAGTTGGAGTAATGGCTAAGTGTCTGGATTCCCATGTAGTCGACCACAGTTTGAGTTCTGGACCTGGTGGCTTAAACTCACACCAGGTGCGTGTGTGTGTGTGCCCAAGATCCCGAGAGGAGAATGGAGGAGAAGGGATTGTGGCATAGCCATCCCCCATGGGGGTGATTTCTTGCTTTCTGTCTCTCTTTCTCTGTCTTTCTGGTGAGCACATGCACCCTGTAGCAAAAACCTCTCAAAAAATTTTTTATTTCACCAGAGAGATAGAGAGAGAGAGAAAGGGAAAGATAGAAAGCAAGCTGCTAGGTCCAGGACTTAAATCGCAGTTGGCCATGTGGGAATCCAGCACCTTTAACCACCATACCACCTTTAACTATCATGCCAGATGGTTAAAGGCCCTTACATGTCATCTTAATATATAGTCACTAAGGATATTTAGGGGAAAAATTACTAATTTTCATAACAGTACATATTATAAAACCTAAGTTATGTCAAGGTTCTGACAAGCACTGGAGCCTGATGATCTTTTTGGTTGTTTTTGGAAGGTTTTTGCCATAAGATTTTTTTTCTCATTGTGTGGGTTTTGGGGACAGACAGACAGACAGTGAGCAGAAAAGTAAGAAATGACTACCTGGATAGATGGCCATGCTGCAATTCTTTCTCCTCCATTTTACTTTTAGGAATCTGGGCACTCGTGCACATGTATCTGGCATGATTATCAAGCCACCGTGATTTTCAGGCCACCAGGTCTGGAGCTTGAACCACAGTCAACTCTGTGAGAGTCCAATGCCTTAACCACTATGCTACCTGCTGGTCCCATGATGATAAACTTTTTATAGCATATTCCATTTTATGTTCTGGCTATTTCACTTCTAGAGATTACAATTTAAATTTTGGGGAGAGGTTTTTGCTATAGGGCTCATGTGCTCTGCAAAAAGACAGAGACAGACAGAGAGACAGAAAGCAAGAAATCAACCGGCCAAGGGGGGTGGCCACGCGGCACCATCACTCCTCCTCCATTCTCCTCTCAGGATCTTGGGCATGCACGCACACAATAGCCACAAAAGTAGGAAGAAATCTCTCTAAAGAAGTCAAAGACCTTTACAAGGAAAACTATGAAAATTTTAAAAAAGAAATGGAAAATGACACAAAGTGGAAAGACATCTCATGTTCCTGTATGGGAAGAATTAATCTAATTAAAATGGCAATTCAACCCAAGTTAATCTACATATTTAACACAATCCCAATCAAATTACCAGAGACATTTTTCATAGATATAGAAAAGACAATCATAGAATTCGTCTGGAATCATAAAAGGCCCCTGTTGCCAAAGCAATCCTGTTTAAGAAGAGTGCAGTAGGAGGCATCTTATCCTCTGACCCCAAAATATATTACAAAGTTGTGATAATGAAAACAGCATGGTATTGACACAAAACAGGTGAACAAATGGAACAGAATAGAGGCCCCAGAAATAACCCCCCCAAAATCCAGCTAACTGATTTTTGACAAAGGGTACCAGTCAATCCAGTGGGAAAAGAAAATGTTTTCAGCAAATAGTGCCGGTAAAACTAGGTATGCACCTACAGAAAGAGGAATCTGGACCCCTATCTCTCACCATTAAGAAAAATCAACTCAAAGTGGATCAAATATCTAAACTTGAGACCTCAAGCTATAAAACTACTTGTGAAAAACGTTGGGGAGGGACCAGCAGTTAGCATAATAGCTATGTTGCTGAACTCCCATGTAGTTGACTGCAGTTCAAGTCCTGGAACCGGTGACTTAAACTCACGCCAGTGCATGTGCATGGTGTCCAAGATCCAGAGAAGAGAATGGAGAAGAGATTGTGGCATGGCTGTCCCTCCTGGGAGGTGATTTCTCACTGTCTCTCTTTATCTCTCTGTCTCTCTGATGAGTACACACACCCTATAGCAAAAACCTCCCCCCCCCCCCAAAAAAGAAAAGCATTGGGGACTTCCAGGAGACATCAGGGTAGGCAAAGACCTCTTAAATAAGACCTCCAAAGCACAGGCAGTAATCACAAAGATAGATAAATGGGATTATATCAGACTAAGAAATTTCTGCACAGTGAAAGACACAGTAATTAGTGTGAATCAACAACCCTTGGAATGGGAGAACAGTTTTGTAAACTATATCACCGATAAGGGGCTGATAACCAGAATACAGAGAGAACTCAAGCAGCTTACCCCACAAAAAATGATCAACCAAATTAAAAGAAGGGGAAATGAGCTGAACAAACAACTCTTAGGAAGACATACAAACAGCCAAAAAGCATATGAAAAAATATCCAACATCCCTCATCATAAGGGAGATGCAAATCAAAACCACAATGAGATACCACCTAATCCCAGTCAGAATGGTGATGATTAAAAATATAAAAAATGATAAGTTCCGGCAAAGCTATGATGAAAGGGGAACTCTCCTACACTCCTAGTGGGAATGTACATTGGTCCAGTCACTTTGGAAAACAATATGGAGGCTCCTGAGAGGTCTACAAATAGAACAGTCATATGATCCTGCAGTTCCACTCCTGTGTATATACCTGAAGGACAGGAGAATGCTCAGTTGAAAAGATGCTTGCACATCTATGTTTATTGTGGAATTATTCATGATTGCTAAGACATAAAACCAACCCAAATGTCCATAAACAGATGAATGATATTCCTATACTCTATGGAATACTACTCAGCCATAAAAAATCTACAAGACTCTGGCATTTGATAGAAAGTGGATGAATATGGACGATTTACTGCTGGGTGAACAAGCTGGACTGTGAAAGAGAGATATTGTCTCCACTTAATTTATACTGACTGTCTACACTATATGGTGGAAACCGACAGATTAAAGGATACAGAAGCATGAAAGTTGGCAATGGATACTGGAGAAAGTGTGGAAATAGGGGGAAAATAAGGGAAGAGTGTAAGGAATGAAATTAAGAATGAAAATAGAGAGACCAGACCTCTCTAGGACATAGATGTGGATGATTATCTGTTGATGATAACATATATAGTATCCTCAACTGGACTGGTGTAAAGTGTATTCATATTGGGGAAATTCCCTTTACAAGCTAAGTGATGTATAGTGATGAATGTATAAAATAATAATAATAATAAAAGAACAATTTTTTTTAAAGGAAAGAACAAAGTAACAAGTGCTACTGAGAGAAAGAATTCTCATGATCTGTTGGTGGGAATGGAAATTAATACATTCACTATGGAAAACAATATAGTGATTTCTCCAAAATACAAAATTAGCCTGGCTCAGTGATAACATGCTGTTCAAGTGCTGCTGAATCCATATGGAAGATCCTGACATCAGTTTTCCATTGACCTGTACATGCTGAGGTGCATGTGCCCTTAATCCAGATTAATTGGAAAGGCTGAATGGGAGAGGCATTGTGGTGTGAGATTGTTAGTGGTGCTCGTTTCTCTGTTTCCTGATAGCAATCAATTGAAAAACTAAATAAAATAAAACCTAAAAAAGCCATCAAAGTACTTCGAATTTGTCCTTTGCAATGAAAATATATCTATTATCTGAGAACCTAAACTCAATTTTCTAAATATATAAATTAGATTCTGTAGTTTGCTAGGAAAGCTGAACAAATTTTCAAGTGGTCAACACCAGTACCTGTTGGAATTTCTTCTTTAAGGACCAGGAATTCCTTGCTGCATTGCTTGTTTCTCTTGATAGAATCTAGTGTTTTGGTTACTATACTTTACTTCAGCACATTAGCCTTCTATCTTCAAAAAGTATTATAATAAATTTTTATTAAGATACAAATCTGGTGGTACAAAACCAAACCTTCTAATCCTTTGGATCTATTTTCCAAAATAAAGTATTGTTTTATTTTTGCTCAAAGCCAAACTCACATGCTATCATGGGTGCATTTTCCTACTATTTCACATTTCTCCTCTGCATAGCTTTATATGAATCTGAAAACATAACTTTCTCTAGATAATTTCTATCTCATAAAATGTTAAAAAAAATTGTTGAAGATTTCTATCATTAACTTTTCTCTGTTCAGAGCCATGCCCATTTGTTCCAATTTTGCTTCCAATTTTTTCAGATGTAAACAAATGTTTATCCAAGAACACCCATTTGTGCCAAAACGAAATCAATTGATCATAGTACTTTAGAAATCATTTGTCTCAGTATCTGCCCAATGATTAAACTCAGCTGTAATATAAGGGAGCTTTAGGCCTTCTTTCAGAGACAAACCATTTCACCTTTAAAGAGTATTATTTGTTAAGTAACACATTCATTTCCAAAGAGTTCACCTCAGATATTTATAAAAGTTAAATACTTGAATTGACCCTATGGCTTAGTGGGTAAGGGGACTGGATCCCACATATCTAACTGCAGTTTGAATCAGCCCCGGTAGCTTAAAAAACACTTTGGGCATGTGTGTGAGCATGCCCAAATTCCTGCCAGGACAGAGAAATAGAAGAGAAGGGATTTTGTGGCATAACTACATCCCACTGGCCAATAGCTTTCTCCAGCTCCCTTTCTCTCTCTCTGGAGAGTGCACATGCCCATTGTCAATTTGCAAAAAAATTACATTTTCTTATGTCTTAGGAAAAAACGTAGAAATCAAATTTGCAAATGCTCGACTGAGTCTACAATAATTCTGTCTATTGCTATGTGGTTTATGAGAAAAATTTCCTTTCTTGGTAGATACACAATATATTCCTATTTAGGAAACTTGATATGTCCAAATTACTCTTCAGAATTGTCTATCCCTCCTCTATTTTTAATAAGATAAAGCAGCATGACAGAATATAAAGAGCAGAGTCTAGAATAAAATCCAATTTTGTATTCCATTTCTACTACTTGACAAGTCTGGAATCTCAGTTAATCTTTCTGAACCTTAGTTTATCCTTATATAAATGGTAAGAATGGTAACATTAATATCTATGTCTCAGATTATCTTTGTGACCCCAATTAAATTGTGTATGGAAAAATACTTTGTAAAATGAAAAAAAATTCTTTATATTTAACAATAAAGAAACAAGTATATTTCTAAAGTGCATGCAGTGGAATTGATTCACAAGAGACAAAGAGGCACATTTTTTTGGTTAGAAATGTAATCTAGGAGAGAAGTATCTTTAGATTCCCTGTCAACCACATGCCATACTTACAAAAGTATCATTTATACAAACGACTCTGCATGCGGCAAATGATCAAGACCATTATTAGCTAATTTCAATCATTATCATTATCTAATGGAATTTCCGAAAGGTACCACCTGCCCATTTCTAAGCAGATGCATTGTGATAGATTGATAAGTAGACCATTACATTAGAGTATATTTAAATAAGCTAAGAATTTAATTTAGAATTAGAACAAGATAAACTCACCACTACTTTCATAAATAGAAAACATATTTAGCAGGAGAGATGTTTTTAGTTTCATTGACATTTTTAAATAGTTTTTCTCTAACTTTTTTTTGTTTAAACTTTTATGTAGCTTAGATGATTTTAGAAAATAGATTGCAATATGACCCAACCATGGTGGCAGGGGGTCCTTGCTTGCTGTGCTCCATGGGGGGTGGGGGGGGTACAGTGGAGGCCCAGGTAGGATTCCCAGTCCAATCTAATGGCCAGATGCAGTAAAAAGCACCTGCAGTCCCAGCGACTAGGGAGACTGAGGTAGGAAGATCAGAAGATAGAGTAAAAAACTGTTAATTCTGGGAAAGGTGGTATCCATAGAGGTTGGGCAAATAAATCATGAAACACAGCAGATTCAGATGCATTGAAAGTGAAGTTTTACTGTAGGAAAATATTTTCTGCCAACACATAGTTTCCCTCTGAAGGAGATAAAGATACACTACATTGAAAGACAAGGGAGGATAAGACTTGCTAGCTGGGTCATTATTGGAAAATCAACAAACCAAACATTCAGGGGTCAGCTTAGTGATGTAGCTGCTGACTTGAGAAAACTTAATCCTTCTTTAAAATATTTGATTAAATTGTACAAATGAGAGTTCAACTTAATCAAACCAAATAAATTCCTTTTTAAGCAGCATAAATTATGCTTTGCCTGTCTTGTCACATAATGTTCTCAGGATGTAGACTGCCCGTTATAGAACAAAGTACTATATTTAACTGCTCTGTCGTGACTAATGGAAATGTACTGAGCGAAATGGTTATTCCATTGAATTTTGGAGGCGGTTAGGAACACTAATAGGCTTTTATTTTTTAAACATGCTTAATGATATAATGAATATAGAATAATTTTCTCTACAAATCAACATGACCTTTACATAGCAAAAGATGAACAAAAGAATCCATTGCTTTACAGAAATTCTCATCTATAGCCGATACTCCTTTGAATTCTATCCTTGGGATTTTCTAAAATGTATGGACTGTGAGGTTGAAAATGATTTTTTTCTCTCTTACAGATTTTAGTGTTAGATGAGAGCATGAAGACTAGATGATCCAAACAATTGGCAGATATTTCCATGATAAAAATTCTATTTCTAGATACAGAAAATATGACTTTTTAAATATATATTTCAAGATCAGTTTTATTAGTAATTTTTAAATGAAAGCCAGTATTCGTTTAAATTACACATTTATTTGTACTCAGTTCTCTATTAGAGAACTGGCTATTGTTATAATTTGCTGGATAATTGAGAAGCACACATAGACAAATGAATGAAACTTGTAAAATCTTATACATGTGAGCAAAAGTAATATTTTTAGAGAATGGAGTGGACATATACCCATTTCTTATGTACAGGTGGCATTTAACAAATTTGCATGTGAGGAAATCTTTAGACCTCTGGTATAACAAATTATTACAGTTTGCAAGGACAATATGACACTATGGCATAAAACAAAAGATCAACACTATAAAACCAGATTTATACTATAAGTCAAGATTTTACAATATAAAATAACAAGATTAGTGGGTCCAAATAAAAGTTACAGTGATGGTTTTTTGGGATTAAGATGATCCTTTAAGCTATTACTGTAGGGATTGCTACCTTCCTACCCATTCTCTGACTTCTGTCATTTCAACACCCTGAACTACATGAAGCTTTAAATAATCTTTGAAGTTAATGTGATTTAATCTTTTCTATGAGCTGCAAATCTGCCATATTTGCTCTGACCTGTCCAGAGAGCAATCTTTTTCCTGGAGAGCAAACATAAATTATAACTTTAGGAGGAAGAGGGGGAAAGAGAAAACATAAAAGGCAGATGAATAGAATTGATTGAGACAGTGCACGTGAGGAAATCAGCAGTTTGCAGTACACACTGGAATGCTCAAAAATGTGAGCTATCATTATTCATGATTAAATGAAATGAATTCATACTTGGGAACTTCATTAACTTGTATTCTAAGAGGCCATTTAAAAAACATTTAAATAATATTAAATTAAATCTTATGAATATTTATTAGAGGAATCTGTATATTTGAATATATGTGTTTGAGTTAAAGTCTTTTCAGTAAATCTTTTATTTTTACATTATCAACAGAGTTCTCCATGCAGGTTTTACTCTAGATACTTATCTCCTCCTCTCCAGGCGATCCATCTTCTGCATGATTTTATGCATCCATTTGCAGGAAGAATATTGCTGTGATGTTTGCATTATTATTTTTTTGGTCCTTTAAGTCAACTCTCCTTCCCCCGGCAAAACTTATGATTACATAAATCAGATAGACTTCTACTTATTTTAATAAATGTCTATGTACCATAGTCAAGTAGATGTGTGTGACCAAAAAATAAAAAATATTTCTAAGACACTGGAGAATAACAAAAACAAAAATTGAATGTGAGTTGTTGAGGGTGGGAGATATATATTTATGTGTGTGTGTGTGTGTGTGTGTGTGTGTGCATGCATGCATGCATGCACATGCCTTGGTAGGGAGAATGGTGAGATGCAGAGGGAGTACTGTAGAAGGTGGTATAATTTCAGTCCTCATAACACACGAAATTGAAGGGAAATGGCCATTGCATCACCAAACAGAGCAAATATGCACATACCGTAGTCATTCAGTTGTCTGCACACAGACTCATTTGGTAAAATATGTACAGATTAAATTTCTTCTAAATATAATTTGTACTGTTGTTTATTTTTATTGAGTTATTGTGGCAGATTTCACTTTGTAGCTTTGAAAATTCTTTTAAAAACTTAAAATGTAAACTCATCTTGAAAGTTTATTAACTATAAGATGCAGAGACGGAAACAGATAGGATAAAGGCAAAGGTCTTTGCGATACAGATTTCCTCAGTGAAATTTTTTCCCACAGTTTCAGCTACTCATTTGGTGACAATGTCAAGTTGAGATTGTCAGTATTTGGAGAAGGTCATTTTACAAGAGCTGCTGCTTCAGTCCCTTAACTTGTCATAAATGATATGGTAAAAGTGACAATTTTATCATTTGCTTAAGTGCACGTTAGATAAATTCTCAATATAGGTGGGCTGATATAACCCCAGTTCAAGAGCTTCAGTGTCCCTATTCTATATTGTTTTTCATCTTTGTAAATTTTTTCTATTTCCTTAGAGACCAAACTGACTTTTTTTCCTTTTCTCTTGCTTTCCTCTCCTTCTTACAACACAAAACTCTTGCCATACAATTTATTTCAAGGCCACTGTTGCTAGCCTCAAAGATGACATTTTTTCTGTGTTTGTTTACCAGAGAGGAGGAGAAGGTGAAGGAGTAGAAGTATGTAGTTTGTTCTGATATGAGTTATAATTCACAAGTATTTCCAGATATGTTGGAAAATTAATAGCTTACAAACTTTATGATCTGTTTAATTCACACAATATCCCTCATCTGAGCACATGAAAGGGATTTAAAAAAAGAAAATACTCTCCCTGACTCTAGTGGAGCAAGAAACTAGAGCATACAACAAACATCTGACTGGTGCTGTTTTTTTGTGCCATTTATCTAGCTAAATAAAGCTTAATCCCCTCAGTCAGGGTATAAATATATGCATTTTTTCAAATCCTGAAAAATGAGCGGTAAAACCCAACTCTCTATACAATATACCATCTCAAAAGCACATGTGCTAAAGTATCAATTCCCTTTAATAACATGACATAGTAGATATAATTTCTTGAAAACTATTAATAGAGTAATAATGTTTGGCAATGAACTCTATGCAAGATTAAATAGTTATATTTGTTTAATTGATTAATTTGAGAATTTCAGAATATAGCAGCTTTGTGTTGATGTTAAGGAACGTATCGCAGCAAGGTAAGCGTACAAGATTTTAGCCATACCAACTTTCTCATACTGACAAACTTCTGGAAAAAGATCTGGGATACTTTTGTTTTTATTTATCTATCTACTTGAATTCATTTTTTATCATGCAAATATGAGAAAAATCTGTTGGCCTGTAAGCCATCAGGTATATTTAACACTTTTATTCTTTGAAGCAAAAGGTTTTATGCCACAGGGTATAAAGATACTACTATCTCGGGAACCAGCAGTTAGTGTAATGGCTATGTCGCTGGACTCCCACGTAGTCGACCGCGGTTCGTGTCCCAGACCCGGTGGCTTAAAACTCACGCTGGGCGCGTGTGCGTGCGTGCCCAAGATCCCGAGAGGAGAATGGAGGAGAAGGGATTGCGGCGTGACCATCCCCCCTGGGGGGTGATTTCTCGCTTTCTGTCTCTATGTCTCTCTCTGTCTGTCTGGCGAGTGCACGCGCCCTACAGTGAAAATCTCTCCAAAAAAAAAAAATGATACTACTATCTCAGGAAAACTAGCACTTCATTTTGTCTAGAATCTAATAAAAATTATGAATGAGTTATAAACTTTGCAAATGCATTTTCCTTCTCTAATTCTACTTCCTCATTGTAATGTGCATCTATGTCTCCTATAAGCTTAAGGCAAGTCCATATTTTAAAAGAATAACCTGAACTAGCTCATACCTGAAGAAATGCAATTATTGTTTTAAATAGGCAGTAAAAGAAAGTTATACAGCTAGTATATTATTAAATAGCTAAAATTTTAAAAACAAAATAAAAAGATCTTTGCCTGTGTTTAACTGGAAACAGAAGCATGGTTAAAGGGGAAATAATCAATGCTGAACAGAAAGCAAAGGTGGAAAAAACATTTTCTGTTTTAACTTCAGGGTTTATAACAAACAGAAAACTATAATTCAAATCAGGGTTCAATGTCATTGTAGAAAAGATGTGTGACTGACTAAATACTTCAAAAATAATGCAACAAAAGGTTTGTTTTCCACCTCTCCTTGCTCTTTCCTTTCTCTTCATTAAAAATAGAAGACAAACTTGGTAGAGAAGCTGCATCACTATGGGGTCACCGAAGTCCTGGTCATCAAACCTAGTGCAGATTGGGGTTATGGGAAGGTTAAGTAGTAAAATGGGAGCAAATTAACTTGTCAGGATGAGGCTATGAGGCTGGCTGGTGAAGGTTGCTAGGTCCCTCCGTGTGAACGCAGAGCGCCAGCACAGGTGTACCAAGCGAGGGGGAGGTCACTCCCCTTGAGGCTGGATGACAATCAGCTGATTTAGCCACCAGCTAAGGGTCATTCTGGTTTTACTAAGTAATATCTCAAACCTGGACTGTCTGACAAGGTGTGTATATGAGGATAAATTCTAGGCAAATGCATCCCAGAAACAAGCTCTTTTTCTGTTAAGTGCAGGAGATCACAGGCCAGTGTTCAACTAGGAAATGTGCAGTGAGATACAACAAAATGCCTGCTGCAGAATAGTCATGCGCAGAGAAGGAAAAATATCGATCTTTGCCTTTCTTTTTCAAAATATAGGATGTTGAATTTCCTTCCGTTCAGATAGTAACTTATTTTCATGTTTCATATTTAAATGCAGCTTTGAAGGACCGGACAGTTGAAAAAGTGGAAGTACAAACTCTCAGGTTGGCAAAATGTTTGATGGCAGAATCTGTTTAGGAAGGCGGTGGCAAATAGAATTGCTACAGAACAAATGGCCTGATCTCTTAAGCAAATGTGTTTCAAGGGGAGAGAGAGAGAGCAGAAAACCAGTAGTTGAAAAGTAACTAAATGCAGCAAATTTAATTTCAATCCTGGTTTAGCTAAACAAACCATTAAAAAAATAAATGAGATAATCAAGACATTTGACTGTTTATAGCAGCTTTTAATATTTTAAGTATGGTAATGATACTATATTGTGTGTGTTTGTTTTGTTAAAGAGTCCTTATGTTTTAGATAAACATGCTGAAATGTTTTGATATCTAAAATTTGCCCCAAGGTTATCTAGGGCAGAGGAAGAAATGAAATACAATTGGCCATGTGTGGAGTTTGAACTTTTCCATTATGCGACATTTAAACAGTGTTGTAGGGGGCCAGCGGGTATTGTGGTGGTTAAGGTGCTGGATCCTATGTGGCTGGCTGTCCAGTTCACCTTCCAGGCCCAGTGGCTTAAAAAACCACACTGGGCACATGTGTGTGTCTGCCCGAAATCCTGAGAGAAGAAATAGAAGAGAAGGGATTGCAATATGGCCATCTCCTCCGCGGGGGATGATTTCTTACTTTCCCTCTCCCTCTGTCTCTCACTCTCTGTTCCCAGTGAATGCACAAGTCCTCCAGGAAACTAAAAGAGCATAATAATAAAAAATAAAAAATGCATTTGAACTGCTGAATGTTGGTCTTGGGATCTCTTATCCCTGGGTGGTATCTTTACTCTCCATTTAGTGGTGTCCCCAGTTGGTGAACAAGTTCAGTTGAACTTGGCTATGCAAATTTCTAAAAGCATATTTTGCATGGGATGAGGGGAAAAATAATAAAAAAAAAAACCTTGTAAATTTTATGTTTTTCTTTTCTCCAGTGATTTTTCTCTCTCTCTCTCTCTCTTTCTCTCTCTCTTTAGAGAGAGATTTTTGCTGTAGGGCACATGCACCTGCCAGAGAGAAAGAGATAGACAGAAAGCAAAACATTACTCACCCCCCCAGCCCCCACTGTGGCGATGACCATGCTGCAATCCCTTCTCCATTCTCCTCTAGGGATCTGGGTGGCATGCATGCACACTTGCCTGGACTGAGTTTTAAGCCACCAGGTTGGGACTCGAATTTGCAGTATACTACATGGGAGTCCAGCAATGTAAACGTTATGCCATTTGTTGGTCCCCTCCAGTGATTTATATTCAATTATAAACTTCAGATGAAAAGTCTAGGCATAAAAACAAAGTAAAACTAGTAAACAAACACTTGAAAACATTGCTTCAGAAACTGGGCAAGTTATCAGAGGGAATATAGTGGGAAGAATGTTTTGCTAAGCTCAATGCAACTGGATTCCTTTTTCAAGGATTCTACTGATAAAGGGAGTGTTCTTACACACCTTCTGTAACATAGTGGCCTCATTTTATTTATCAGTTCAGGTAGGCTATCTGTGATCCAGTCTCTCTGGAATCCAAGCCAGTCTAGTCCAACCCAGGATAATTTAGTTCAGCTCAGCATAATTCAATTCAGTTCTATTTTAGCTTAGTCTGGTGTTGCTCTATTATATTCTCTTTCACAATTACGTTTTTAAAAATACAAATTGTAACCAGTAGATTGATCTGTTTTGTCTAGAAATGGCATTGGTGGGCAAGTCCATGACTCAGAGGTTACCTGGGCTGGGTCCCACATGGTTAGCTGTATGATTTATGTTCTGAACCTAGTGGCTTAAGAAACATACTGAAAGAAATGCCGTGTGTGTATGTGTGTGTGTGTGTGTGTGTGTGTGTGTGTGTTCCCAAAATCATGAAAAAAGAGAAATGGAAGAGAAGGAATCATAACTTGACCATTCCCCATGGCTGGTGCTTTCTCACTTTTCCTTTCTCTCTCTTGTCTCTCTCCCTCTGTCAAATTAAAAAGAAAGAAAGAAAGAAAGAAATGGCATTTGTTGTTAGAGGTTATGGGGACATTCATGTTCTTAAAAAAAGAATCTCATTAAAAAATAGACTAAAAGCTGAGTAATTACTTTCTCTAGTATTTAGATATGACATGATACATATAGCAATTGTTCAGTATATGCACACACACATGCACACACATATATATACAAACACATATACAATAATTCAAATCAAGTTCACTTTTTTTAATTAGTGTAATTAGAAAATTCTAGTATCTTCATATGGCACCCAGAGAATTTTCACAGGGTGATTACAAGTCTGAACCTTCTAGAGCTAATGTTATAAAAACTTATAAAAACATTTTCCTTCATTTAATGTGTATATAAACTGCTCATATATCATTGAGGTTGATTTTAAATCCCCAGTGCTCTTTCCATGTGAAAGAATATCCATTATGTAACACTTCTGGTCCCTTACTTTATTTTGGGTAGGGAATTTGCAGAAAAAAAATGGGCATGCTTGTGTGGCCCCTTCCTCCTCACTCTGGTTCAGTCAGCCTCTGCCCACAGAACATAGTTTTCATGCTCTGTGAAGAGGCTTATAAATGACCAGCTCTGCTTGAGACTGAAATAATCTCTTTTTCTCTTTATTTTCTCCTTTATTATTTTTTGAACATTTATTTCTTCTATGCGAGAGAGAGGGAGAGAGAGGAAGAGAGAAAGAACAGTATCTCTGATAAGTTTTCATACTATGATTTACTTCCAGTCTCAGCCAGCCTGCCTCATCGGTATACGTACTTTGTCTGGCATGGACAGGGAGGACTTGTGCCATGAACCCAGGACCTTATCCCATGTGAGTGCTGTCTTCCTTGTACATAGCAATTGTGTTACCACTAAGCCACCACCTGGCATTATCTTTCTCTTTTTTAGTGATATGTTAGCAGACCTATTTGTGTACAGATCTAAAACTATGTTGTATTTAGTAATCTACTAAATTATTTTTAATATTTACAACCCATAGAGTGAGGCAGATTTTCTATTTCAGTATTTAAGATGAACAAAGTAGGTTTAAAAGAGATGGCCAGATCACATTAATACCAAATTATAGAGGTCAGTCTTGATCCCATTGGGAGTCTTCAAGAGGGCCAATTAAAGAGCAGCATACCCCTTACCCTGAGCAGATTAAGAAATAAAGTGAAAAGTAGAGGACAAGGGATCAACTTTATTTGTATTAAGAGAAATTGAAGCACATGTATTTGCTAATGCCAAATCCCTGGATTCTTTAAATTTGCCTGTACACAATAGAAGCAGATTTCTCACTTCCCCATCTTGGAGAAGAATTGAGTTTAACTAGTCTAGACTCTAGAGAAATCTAAGGAGAAAGCCTGCCCCCTGCAAGTAGCTCACTGTCACAGTTATACTCTTCAATGAGCTTTAACAATAACAAAAAGAAGAAAGTGAAAAATTTCTCTCGTAGTAAAATACCAGCATTATAATCTATTTCTATAGAAATAGCCGTATGTGGGAGACTGTGCACCAGTGAATATCACCAGTTTCTCAGAGAGCAAACAATTACACAATGCCAAAGGCCATGATTGGCTCTCCTTCAAAACCTCACCTTCAAAACCATACTCTGATTTGCCACTTCCCATAGCAAATCAGTGAGCTTAGAATCCCTCAGATTTGCATATCCAGCACCTCATGATCGGTTCACAAAAGCAACCAATCATAACCCACCTTTTACAATCCTTCATTTAACCAATCACTGCCCACCAGCATGTATATAACCACGATCCCTGGCCCACAATCGACAGATGATCCTGAAGACCCCGAAGAGCTGTGACACTGCGTCATCTCCAGATGACCCTTAAGAGTTATAACACTGCGTCGTCTCCATGCTGCCCACAATAAACGGACGACCCTGAAGAGTTCTAACACTGTGTTGTCTCCATGTTGTAACACTGCGTCGTTTGTCCCATCTCACTCCTTCCCTCAGGAAACCTGTTCGACTGTTCTCCGGATAGGGACAGCCATATATGAACATAAAGACCCCTAGTATTGTAAGAGTCCCAGGGCAAAACTGAAGTTCAAAGATTAAATCTCCTTTCAAGTTAAAGTCAAAATATATTAAAGTCCAAGTGAATTAAAGTCTGATATCAAATTATTTCCCCCTGCGCAGTTAAATGTTTGAAGTTTAAAATGTCTGAGTTGTAATTAAGATGCCAAACTTTCCTCCCAACTTTATTATTAAGCTCAGTCTCAGCCAGAGGAATTCTGGATGCCTGGGTGGAGTTGGTCTTCTTTCAGCAGCTGCCTTTTGAGCTGTATCTTACATGAATGGATGTACTTCCTTCATGTAGGGCTTTCAAATTTGTATTGTCAAGCCTCTGATGAACTCACTTTAGAGAATCCAAAGAATTAAGAGGGAAAAATGATTATTAAAGCGTTGGCTCTGTGTCCCCTGCATTTGGAAAACAAGTCAATTTCTACTGCCTATAGTTATTATTCTATGCAAATTAGATTGTCAGAAGCCAGTGTTATCAAAAAGTAAGGCAGAAGCTCAGTGCTCTCTGAGGGAAAAAGAGATGGAAGTTGGTCAGTCCATATCAGTTGTGTGTAATCCACCTACAGATTTAGATTCCATTGGGATAAATCTTCCAAGACCACAGATTTGCCTCTCTCTGTGTAGAGAGGACCTACTAATGCATAGTGCCTTCTCTCTGCTTTCAGTACTGAGTGTAGGTTCTATAGACTGCTCCAACATCCTTTTTCTTTTCTGAGCCACTGTTGCTGCTGCTATGCCCTCTTGTATAAGGTTTTATTTGTCTCCTGACCTCCCCTCCTCCAAATTATTTCACTGAGAATGCTTCTCATTTTAATTATAATTAACCAGTCTAGAACCAAAGTGAGTTTGTGGACAAGTCCATAAATTCAAGACTAATCTTGTGTTTTCTCTTCTGGGCTCTAAAGACAATTCAAAATATTAAATGAATGAATGAAAGAATGAATTTGGGAAGTTTAGCCAGGTCAGACTTTAAAAATTTAGTAAAAAAACCTCATTAGTGCTCTAACACTGGATGATAGCTCTGTTTCACTCTGAGGCCCAAAAATTATATCTAACAATGCCTGTAAACCTGAAAAACTTGTAACAACTGAACTTTACTTTAGCCACAACTACTTCAGAAAAGTTGTACCTGTTTTTTTTAATAGTGAGTTGGTTTTACCTACAAATTGCTAAGGGCCTACTGGATGGTTTCTGCTGCTAGTCCCCCTAGGCTGCCAGGGATTTGATTAAGGTTGGAGGCTTTTTACCAATACCAACACCCATTGCTTATGTCCCAGAGTCTTTTTTTTTTTTTTTTTTAAGGTTTTGTCATAGGGCACATGCATTTCCAGAGAGAGACAGACAGAGAGAGAGAGAGAAAGTAAGAAATAAATCACCCCCCCCCACCCCAAGGGAGATGGCCATGCCATAATCTCTTCTCTTCCGTTCTCCTGAAGTCCCAGAATTTAAACAATCATTGTTTTCTGTGGACAAATCTGCCATGATCTATTTTCATCTACCAAGGTAAAAATACAATGTTTTTGAAGGCTTAATTTCTGCATATTATAGCAAGAAAAAGCTAGCCCCATGTATATATTAGACATCTTTTTAAGTAAAAAAGAAAAGTTAGGAGTTAAAAATAACTATTTCAAATAGTAAAGTCCAATCTATCATCCCATAGCCTATCCATATGTGTATTTGATATTCTGTTTTGGTATTTTGGTATTCTCAAAGCCTATCCATATGTATATTTGTTATTCTGTCTCACTCTTCTGTTTTCTTGGGGTTCCTTGCCCAAGCATGAACTATTGGGGTTCCTGGTAGGGA
>NW_006209847.1:2266498-2273356 GCF_000334495.1 Tupaia belangeri chinensis | reverse complement strand
GGAAAGGGGGAAAATGACAATACATAACGTTTCTCTTATATAACCAGGCACCAAAAACTTCAAATAAAACTAGGAAATAAGGATGAAGTTCACAAACATCAACTTTACTTTTGGTAAATATGAAGTTGGAGTAACTGGTTCATACCTGTGAGCATGCATGCTTCTTTGAGGGCTAGAACTGCCCATATGGTGACAGATAATACTGGACTGTCAGATCTCTTGTCACAGGCTATTCAATGGGCCAAGGACGCTTCCTTCAAGTTCCCAAGAGAAAGAAGGACAGAGCTGAGCTGAAAATGCTTATTTTCTTCCTTTCAAATTTAGCAACTGTATTAAGTCTGTCCTCCTCCTCAAAGAGAACTAAGGAAGGAGCTCGAGAGTATAATCTTAATGGACTCTAAACCTAGGGAAGAAAACATTGTAGGGACTAAATACCTCCCCTCCCATCCCCAAGAGATCCAAAAACTTGTGATGCCCAATCTTTTTTTTTTTATTTTATTTCTATTATTATTTTTACCTTCAATTACTATATAACATTATAGTATCTAAGTGAATTTTCTCATCATGCATACATTGTATTTTGGTTCAATCAAAGATACCACTATACACTTTTATAATTGACAGATTTCTTTCCATTTCTCATCCCTTAAATGTTTTGTTTCCCTTTTCTTCCCTTTGATTCCTTCCCTCTTACTTCCCACCATGTCCCACCTTCCTCCAATACTGTCTCCAGTATCACCATTGGTCTCCCTGTCTTTATACTTTTCAATATTTCTATTACAGAGAAACTATTTTCTTATTGTCACAGGGCTTGTTTATGCAACTGTTTAGATGTATAGTTTATTTATAGACAGTTTTCATTAAATAGTCTATTATTTCTTCTTACTATATCATGGATATATGATGGGTCTTCAAAAAGTTCATGCATATTATTAAAAAACTATGAGTTTCAGGTTTTTTTTTGCACCAAAATAAACCTGTACCTTATTCCCATTTTTTCCAAACATTTTGAAGTCCCCATGTATATATGTAAAACCATCTTCAAGTCTGACGAAACATGCCCTGTCACTAGCCTCGGCTGAGGCCGCTAAATTGGTGATAAAATGAGACAAAATTAAACTAGTCTATGGAAAGTGGCTTTACCTTAGCCCCAGAATGCCAAGATGTTATCGTAGCCCACAGGAACCAATGTCAGTACCACTTTTCCTGTCCCACAGTCTCTGGAATTAGAAAAGAAATCCATTATAAGTCACTGAGTGGCCATGCATGTGTGAAAGGCACTGCATTATCATTAAGGTGCAGTACATATTAATTCTCCTCTTCATTTCCTCCTGAAAAGACACATATTTAATACATTTGAGTATGGAAGCAAAGGAGGAGAGCTTTATGCTGAAATGACCCTCTTTATTTAAGTGCTTGATGACAGTAGGTGGAGCAAAATAATTACAGTTGTAGCTGAGGATAAGCCATTTTCAGCCTTGCTCTTCTCTATTTCTTAGAAAGAAGAAAATGTGAAATTCATCAGAATGAAACAAGCAATCCTTATTTGACTGTAAATGTTGAATCTTATTTGGACCACAGATACTCTCTTATCTGTTGTGTGTAAAATAAAGAGAATGCTAGAATTATTAGCAGTGGGGAGTTGAACAAGTAATGCTAATGGAACAAATAATACATCATTTATTAGAATTGTTCTTTAGGGACTTATACAAAATCACTTACTAGCCTCAACAGCATAATATTTAGCAACCTATAATGAGTTTCAGGGCGAGAGATTACTTTGTGACTCAACAAGGATCCTCGATATACTGCCTAAATGAGACAGTATGTTAAAAATTAATAGGCCAATTTTCTATAATTATATTTTTATCTAGGGAACAGATTGCCTGGTTTGCATGATATCAGTAACTTTTGGCTACTCATCTTTACAATTTTAGCTGACTGAGTTTGTCAATGAATTAAAAAAAATTTATATATTATTTTTATTTTTTAATTTGACCAGCCAGAAACAGAGACAGACAGAGACAGAGAAAATGAGGCAGCAAGAGGCCAGGTCAGGGACTCGAACCATAGTTGGCCATGTGGGAGTTCACCATCTTTACCACCATGCCACCTGCCAGCCCCAATGAATTTTTTTAACACATGAACATGTTGATAAGCAGACATACTTAAATATGTGTGAAATATAAGATGATAAACATTTCTGAATGAGTTGAATATATCTGTCTCTCTATATATTGTAGTAATTTAAAATCTGTAGTAATTTAGGAAGGTACTTGTGTGGTGGTAGATGCTTGGATGCACTGACCAAATCTCCTTCAGAAATGGAGGACTGGGAACCAGCAGTTAGCATAATAGCTGTGTCGCTGGGCTCCCACGTAGTCGACCGCGGTTCGAGTCCCGGACCCGGTAGCTTAAAACTCACGCTGGGCGCGTGTGCGTGTGTGCCCAAGATCCCTAGAGGAGAATGGAGGAGAAGGGATTGCGGAATGACCATCCCCCCTAAAGGGATGATTTCTTGCTTTTTGTCTCTGTGTCTCTCTCTGTCTGTCTGGCGAGCACACGCGCCCTATAGCGAAAACCTCTCCAAAATAAGAAAAAGAAAAAAAGAAAAAAAAAAAGGAGGACCGATTGGCAAAGTGGCTGAGGCCAGGTCAGGGACTCGAACCATAGTTGGCCATGTGGGAGTTCACCATCTTTACCACCATGCCACCTGCCAGCCCCAATGAATTTTTTTAACACATGAACATGTTGATAAGCAGACATACTTAAATATGTGTGAAATATAAGATGATAAACATTTCTGAATGAGTTGAATATATCTGTCTCTCTATATATTGTAGTAATTTAAAATCTGTAGTAATTTAGGAAGGTACTTGTGTGGTGGTAGATGCTTGGATGCACTGACCAAATCTCCTTCAGAAATGGAGGACTGGGAACCAGCAGTTAGCATAATAGCTGTGTCGCTGGGCTCCCACGTAGTCGACCGCGGTTCGAGTCCCGGACCCGGTAGCTTAAAACTCACGCTGGGCGCGTGTGCGTGTGTGCCCAAGATCCCTAGAGGAGAATGGAGGAGAAGGGATTGCGGAATGACCATCCCCCCTAAAGGGATGATTTCTTGCTTTTTGTCTCTGTGTCTCTCTCTGTCTGTCTGGCGAGCACACGCGCCCTATAGCGAAAACCTCTCCAAAATAAGAAAAAGAAAAAAAGAAAAAAAAAAAGGAGGACCGATTGGCAAAGTGGCTGAAAGAGATGCTAGAATTCAACTCTTTACTGTCAACTCTTTAAAGTGATTGTCTTGGGCAAAGAAAATTGTCTCATCAATGTTACATCTTCTAGAAGCAGCCCACATCTGATGGATGATCAGTACTGGTATATAATGACTAGGACCCAAGCCCTCAAGTCAGGATAATATTTATATTCATAGTGCTAAAGAAACAAAGATTAAAATAAAAATTCCTGCAAACAAAAATAATTCAGCTACAAAGCTATCCTTCAGAAGTAAAGGAGCAATAGATACACACACACACACACACACACACACACTCACACACACTACACACATACATATATACACACACCCAACATTGAATAACTTAATATAGAAGGAAGAGAATCAGGACACAGAGAGTGTGCCTCCCTTTCTCTCCACCTCCCTCACTCTCATATGCATGTACACATCCCCTATCAGGAATGAAGAAAAAAATAAGAAAGCCCAAAAGACTTCACAAAAATACTGTTGGAACTGATATATGAATTGAGAATACAAAATCAACATACAAAAATCAGTATATTTCTATAGACTTACCACTCTCAAAAATAAAAAGAAAACATTTAAAATAACCACAGCACAAAAAGCAAATTACAAGGAAGACCTTCCTGTACACTGGAAGACCAAGTCAAGACTGTTGGAGGGGGGGTGCTGTCTCTCTCTCTTTTTCATATAAGAAATAAACTTGAAAAGCATGGCATTGGCATAAAACACACATCATCTAGAATGGAAGGCTCAGAAATAAACCCATGTATTCGCAGTCATTTGGTTTTCAACAAAGGTGTTATTTATTATAGTGGTGTAATGAATGGTATTGGGAAAATTGGTAGTTCACATGTGGGAGAGTGAGATTAGATTTTCATTTCCCTTCACATACAAAAATTAAAATATATTAAAGACTTAAATATGAGTCCCCAAACAGTGAAACAATTAGAAAACATAGGGGTAAAACTCCTTAGCATTGGTTTGGATGATTTTATTGGATAGATTCCCCAAAGCATAGGCAACAAAAACAAAAGTAGACAAATGTGATGGCAACTCAAACTAAAAAGTGTCTGCATGGAAAAGGAAACAACAAAATGCAAAGACAATCCACAGAATGGAAGAAAATAACAGAAAACCACATATCAGATAAGGAGTTAATATCTAAAATGTATAAAGGATTTAAATATCTCAATAGCAAGAAAGCAAATGACCCAACTAAAAAATGAACTAAAATATATCTGTACTCAAGTTGTACTGAATGTCTGCACTCTATGGCAGAAACAGAAATATCTGAAAATATGTTAGTAGAGGATAAGTGTAGATACCTGCACGGGAGGGGAGTGGGTGGTAGAGAGTGAGAGGCAAAGACAAGAATGTTTATCAGACAGAAGAATATAAAGTTCTCTGTTAAATTTTGTAATTTTTGCTTTGTAAAAATAAAGAAAATGAATGGAAGACTTGAATAGATATTTTTCAAAAGAAGAGATACAAATGGTCAATAGGCACATGAAACAAATGCTCAGCACCACTAATCAGGAGAGAAACACAAAGTAAAATCACAATGACATCTCAGCTAACATCTGTTTAAATGTATTTTTTTTTAAAAGATGAAAGATAGAAAGTGTTGGAGAGAATGTGGACAGGAGGAACTCTTGTATATTAAAGGTGCAAATGTAAATTAGTATAGCCATTATGGGAGATGGCATGGAGTTTTTTCAAAAGACAAAAAATAATACTATCATTTGATCCAGTAAACCCTCTTGTGGGTATATACCAAAGGAATTGAAGTCAACATGTCAAGAAATTATCTGCATTTCCTTGTTCATTGCATTATTCATAATAGCCAAGATATGGAATCAATCTAAGTGTCTATCAACAGATAAATAGATAAAGAAAATGTGCACAGTAGAATATTATTCAGGTTTGAAAAAGAAAGGATTTCTGTTATTTCCACCATGGATGTGCCTGAAGGATATCATGCTAAGTGAGATAGATAAGCAGACACAGAAAGATAAATATGGTCTGATCTTACTTATATGTAGAATAAAAAAACGTTGCTCATAAAATAGAGCTGAATTATGATTACATTATGAAGGTTGGAGAGAGGAAGTGTAGAGTTATTGGTCAAAGGGTATGAAGTTTTAGATAGGAGAAATAAATTTTAAGATATATTGTACAGCATAATGACTATAGTCAATAATAGTGTATTGTATATTTCAAAATAATTGAGAGTACATTATAAATGTCTTATCATAAAAATGAAAAATGAGGTGATGAATCAGTTAATTAGCTTGATTTAATTCTATATTGTAAGCATATATCAAAACATCACATTATAATCTATAAGTATATGTATTTATGATTTGTCAATTGAAAATATCAACTAACACATTTTAATAGTTACAGATATTTTGCAGTTTTCTCCATATTTATAATTTTGATTTGAAATGAGCTCTTGTGAATTTTATGAAGTGAAAATTTTGCTTATAGAAGACTGTGAAGGTAGAACCAAGAGATTATCTGAATACCATCAGAATGCAAAATGGTAGAGACAGAGCTAATATCAGAAGTGAAAATATAGGAATATTTACATTCTTGAAATGACTGTACCAGGCAAAGAGCTACATTTGTAGGAACCAGCAGATGGCATAATGGCTATGTTGCTGAACTCCTATGTAGCCAACTGCAGTTCAGTCCTGGACCCGGTGGCTTAAACTCACGCCAGGCATGTGTGCGTGTGTGCCCAAGATCCTGAGAGGAGACTGGAGGAGAAGGGGTTGTGGCACAGCCATCCCCTCTGGGGGGGTGATTTCTTGCTTTCTGTCTCTGTTTTTCTGGCGAGCACACGCACCCTATAGCAAAAACCTCTCCAAAAAAAAAAAAGCTACGTTTGTACAGTGGTTTGTGAGTCGGTAAAGTGAGAAAAATTTTAAAAAGTACATATCCTCAGACAGTAGCAAACTGGGATTATTTTTATTCTAAAATCTATTTACATGTACTATTTTTTTAAAAAAATTTTTGAGAGAGATTTTTGCTATAGGGTGCATGCTCTCGCCAGAGAGACACAAAGCAAAAACCTATCCCCCAGTGGGGATGGTCACACTGCAATCCCTCCTCTTCCATCCTCCTCTTGGGATTTAGGGCACACATATGCGCCAGGCCTAAGCTGAACTGCAGTTGACATGCAAGGAGTCCAGTGATGTAACCATTACACCATTACACCATCTGCTGGTCCTGACATGTACACTTTTTAAATTACTACCAGTGTTTACTGCTGGGTATGAAAAAGTTAGATGTGAGCTGCATGATCTTAAACAATTATCTTGATCTCACCAAGCTTTGGGGGTCGTACTTGTAAACTAGGAATAATACTCGAAATTTTATATAGTTATTGGAAAATTTAAATGGGATATCAAAATAATATATCAAAATATATTATCAATACTTTTGATAATATATCAAAAGTATTTGGCACCTAATAGCTTAATAAGTGCTAATTTCATTTGCCACCTCCTCCTTTCCTCTTTATCTAGAATTCCTACTAATTTCAAAATAAGCCATACATTTCTATGTAAATCTTTCTTGGTTGAAAACCATAGGGA